>NW_016158139.1:32546-44018 GCF_001687245.7 Rhagoletis zephyria
AAGATTTACGGGCCTTTACGCGTTGGCGACGGCGAGTACCGCAGACGATGCAACGATGAGCTGTATGAGCCTTACAACGATATGGACATACAGCGGCTCCGCTGGCTTGGTCATGTCGTTCGAATGGACACCGACGCTCCAGCTCCGAAAGTATTCAACTCGGAAACCGCTGGTGGTAGCAGAGGAAGAGGGAGGCCCCCACTGCGATGGAAAGATCATGTGGAGAAGGACTTGGCTTCACTTGGCGTTTCCGAATGGCGTCAATTGGCACATAGAGAAACGACTGGCGTGCTTTGCTGAACTCGGCCAAAATCGCATATGCGGTTACAGCGCCAAAAAAGAAGAAGAAGACAAGTGTGGAATCACATTACTTTTATAAACAGAACACAAGAGAATATTTTACTTTTATTTTGGCCACTCTGAGTTTAGTTTTGGATTCACCCGCGATGCAAATTTACATTCTTAGATTTACTTTTCCCATTTAATTTTTTTACGAGCTTTGGGAATATTTAGAAATGTATCAGCAGGGGGCCACCGAAACCAGTAAATTTATGAAATGGGGCTACGAGAAAAAAGGTTTGGGAACCTCTGATTTAAATATTCGTTAAAAAAGGATATGAAGTTCCCTAACTTGATGTTATTTAACCTTTTAAACTAGCTCATGATAGGACTAAAGTAATTGGCACGTAGTAATAGTCGAAATAAAGTCCACTGAAAAGTTAGTTGCAGTTATTTTTTACAGGCATTCCATTGGAAATATACAGCACCCCATTGGTAGAGGGCCTCGGTTGTACGAATTTGTTGAAACATCAGGATTTGAAGACTTGCTCTAGCTGCTAGTCTCTTAAAATTTTCTCCAATCACGTCGTAAGCAGATTTGCCATATGAACCTGCAACAAAGTTTAATTCTGCCATTTCCTTGAAGGGGTTTTCATGATTCCAGTCCTTTAGTAAAGTTAATATGATTTATTCATATTGTTTTTGTTTTTTACACACCTTTCTCCTTTCAAAAATGTACAATTTCATAAAATTTCAATGTCTCTTTATCATATTGCTCGAGCGTTAGACGATCTAGAGTCTATACGCATAAGTAGCCCATTACGCCTATTTGAGTATTTAAAGCTGACATTATAGTTAATGTTTTTAGGTAAAAATCAAAATTTTTAAACATGCTATAATCAAAAAAAAATATCAAAAAGAAAAATGTCTACTTATTTTTTGTTTGTTTTTTATACGTTGCACATTAATGTAAAAAATATACATTTAAAGCCCATAATAAGACGGAAGAAATACATTTTTTTTCATTAAGTTTCGTTAGAAGGTTTCCAAGATACAGCACTTTAAAGAAAGGTATGTATGACGTTATCTTAAAATTTAAGTCCCGTGTAAATAGGAAACCCTACGTCACATCGGCAAAATATGCTACACGTATAATCATGTTACCTAGTCCTTCAATTTCTTCAACTTTCATCCGAAACCTTAGAAGTCGCGAACAGAGGTGGCCGCAGTGATATGAAATGCCTATAATTCAAGTTGAATTTGAAGTTTCAAACATGTGGAGTCCCTGCTATACATATGTTGCGTAGAAATAAAGCGTTTTCAAGACAATTCCGATTAAAACCTAGATTGTAATAACCTCTTAAACTTATAATATAATTGTATTGAAACTTAGATTTAAAACAGGTGGCAACCCCCTTCAAAAACTTCAGAAAATTCTACATGTTCAAGCTGAACGTTTCTAATTTAAACTCGAATTTAAAAACAGGTGGCAACCCTCTTCATAATATTTTGCTACTAATACCCTACTAAATCCCACTTGTCTGACGTCCATATTGTGATACATATTGCAATTATTAAATTCCTTTAATTCAAGACGAATTTGATTTTTCAAACAGGTGCCAACCCCCTTACAAGTAGTTTAGAACTAAAACCCTTATCAAAAGCCTTTCGATTGATGCCCATCTGGGAGGAATTCATTTAAGTTACATTAGTTTAATTTTCAAACGGGTGGCAACGCTTGTAAAACACTTCGGTAATATTTTAAATTTTCAATCTGAAGGTTTTTTAGCAATCTTTCATTTGACACACATATATTAACTTTTCAGATAGCTTGCGAATAATTAATTTAAATATGGGTTTTCGAACAGGTGGANCACATATATTAACTTTTCAGATAGCTTGCGAATAATTAATTTAAATATGGCTTTTCGAACAGGTGGCAACCCTTTCCAAAATACTTTTAAACTGCAACTTTTTAAAGACTCTTGTCATCCATTCTTCAATATAATTTTCAAATAAATAATTCCCTTAATTCAAGTCGAATTTAATTTTTTAAACAGGTGGCAGCCCTCCTCCATGAGTATGGAATTGATTTTATATACAAATATATGTATCTATACCAGTAGTGGGCATCAGTGGTGCCGCTGTCACTTCAATTGAAGTTTTTCAACTGACTTTAGAAGCCATCACTTCGTCACTTCATTTTAATTCGTTTTACTTCACTTTTTACAAATTAGGTTTATCTTCAAAATAAATAAAATTGTCTTTGAAATATACGATTCATTTAACCATAATCAAAAATCTTTTGCTAAAATTCTTGTTAAATAGTAAGTATGGCAAAGAAACTTTTCGCATAAAGCTATTCAAAAGAAGCTTAATAAATCTTCGATCTGGCATCGGTTATTTGGAAGAAGTCATTTTGACTTCCATTTTCACATGCATCTGTACTATACATATATAAAATTAAAACCCGAAAAAACGTGAGTGCAAAACAGCCGATGTACTGGGTCGATTTCTATGATTCAAGTTGTAAAATTACACATTTCTATTGCAATAGGACACAATGGTATCTTTTAAACGAAATTTTAAAAATAAGTATGTTTAATTAAAATATTAAGTTGATCAACAATACCACGCATTGCTAGACCGTTTGCCTATCACGCGTTTGCGTTTAGAGACCATCAACAATCCATATACATACATATTTCGCTCTATTCTCTTCTCTCTTTATACTCAGCTACCACAGCGCAAAAATAAACAAGTAATTTTTAAGCAAAAAACAATGAGCAGTACCGTCAGTTTTTTAGTATGGGACCCCCTCTGAGCCACTACCTTTGCGATGCTAAAAGTTTCGAAATTGGTTGACGGGGTCCAAAGAAATGCGGTACCATACGTGCAAAAGAAAAATAAAAAATATTCCGACGAATTTATAATCTCCTCCATTTTTAACCGACTTCCAAAAAAGGAGGAGGTTATCAGTTCGTCGGAATCTTTTTTCTTTTGTTTTTTTTTATGTATGTTACCGCATAACTTTGGACCACGTCAACCGATTTCGATAATTCTTTTCGCGTCGGAAAGGTAGTGGCCCATACTAATCTGGTTAAGATCCGATCAGTGGATCATGAGATATATGTATATATATTTTTTTTTTTATATGAGAGTTGAAGTCGGTTTTTTTTTGGTAAAAATTACTTGTTTTTAAGTCGGTTAAAAAAGAACCTTTGCCAGCTTTAGGCAAGCGCAAAGCGAAATTTATATACAAGCAGCGCTGCGCCCAAAGCGAAATTTATGTATGGATGTACAAGCAGCGCATCGTTCAAACAAACAAACACTGTACATTGTGTATTTCGTTTGGCTGTTTTTGTTTTTTTTTTTTACTTCAAAATGCTGCTTGTTGCGATATCGGCACATGCTCAGTGTAAGCTTTTTGGTGCGGCATACACACATACATTGATATTCAGCTCTTCCTTTATTTCATAAAGATGAAGTTAGTGAAAAAAAAGTTGCCGCTGCGCAGCAGAAACCTAATTTTGCATCGCTGTAGTAGCATGCAGAATAAACAACACAAATAAATGTCTGTTTCGCTTCATGCAAATTCTGCACAAAACAAAACTAAACAATGGGTGCGTTCATAAGAAGTAGCTGTTTAGCTCATCAGCTACGAAACTGCTGGCAGCTGTTGAACTCAACTATTACGTCTTAGAAACGGCTTGATGAATATGCTGCCAAATGAACAGCTGATAGATGTAAACAAATGAAATTGCAACAAATAGAGATATGTAGTTCTGCCGATAGTATTTTGAATTCAACTCTGAGCTGCCGCCGTCTTGAAAAAATCGTTCAATGTTACAATTAATTAAACAGTGCAAAATCATATAGCAAACATCTTAAAAACATATATTTAGAAACGTAGTATTATTATAAAATATTTTAGGTACTTTGTCACATCAGTAATATAAAATAGAACAAATTGGTTTGCAACTGCCACCTAACAAAGCGGCGTTAAATTTAATATAAGCGGCGTAAGCATTTTTGATCAGCTGTTTAGGCTAAGCTCAATGCGTTGAGTTCAGGCAGCATACAAATTTACCGCTGGAAAAAATAGCGGAAAGTTGCAACTGTTGAGCTGAGCAGAACTACTCAGCTGTGCGTTTCTAAGACAAATAGCCAATGGTTGGGCAACAGCTACGTCTTATGAAAGCGCCCAATGTTAGTTCAAAAGATCAACATTAAATCAATCCAATTAGATTTTAATACATGCATACATATGTACATTAGACTGCATCAACAAAAAAAGTTGCGGTTTTTTCCGCCAGGATTACAAAATCTATTATATTTTATGACGTCCACCAAAATATTTCGGAAAAATATTAAGATTTAAGTGAGCTGGACCGATTTGAAAATACCTCCAAAAATGAAGTTTTTTATGAATAAAAATAGTTTCTTAAAGAACTTTTTGAAAAAAGCCCCGTCAGACGACAAAACAGATTAAGCTTAAAAAATCTGCATAAAAACATTTAAAAATGTTTTCAACGGAATCGTAAGAATGAGATTTTTTATGCGGTTTTTTTACTTTTTTCAAAGATTGATTTACTAAAAACTTGAATAACTGGGCCAAAACTATTCTGATTTAGACTTATGGGATCTCAGTAGAAAGGTATTTTCACACTGTTTTTATTTCTGTACGAAAAGAAGTCATTCGGGTCCCATTTTTTTTTTTTCAAACACCAACACATCTTAATTCAACTTTTGAATCACGTTCGTTCATCCTACCTTTCTCTTTCATCCTTTGAATGAGTTTATTAAAAAAGAGGGAGAAAATACCTTTCCAATGACACCTCTTAAGTCTAAATCGGGAGAGTTTAGGTTCAGTTATTCAAGTTTTTCTTATACCAATCTTTGAAAAAAGTTAAAAAACAGCATCAAAAATCTCATCATTACGATTCCGTTAAAATTTTTTTTAAAATATTTTTATGCATTTTTTTAAGCTTAAACCGTTTTGTCATTTGAGGGAGTTTTTTCAAAAAAAAAATCTTTAAGAAACTATTTTTATTCATAAAAAACTCCATTTTTGGAGGTATTTTCAAATCGGTCCAGCTCACTTAAATCTTAACATTTTTCCGGAATATTTTGGTGGACGTCTTAAAATATAATAGATTTTATAATTCCAATGGAAAAATAGTACTGATTTTTTTTTTGTATGGGGAGTGATGCAGTCTAATGTACATAAGTACGTTCTAATCAGAATTGATATGGTATAGTAATTTAGCCCTGTTTTTTATGGGAATCCTGCCTCTGTCTAGCCGAATTCAAATTTTCAACGCTGTAGCGGCATGCACAAACAACAGCAAATAAATGATGTACATATTTATATACTACGTATATTTGTTGGGCTTCATAGTAACTCGGCAAATTGTTTTCGCCAACTTGATAAATTAGCAATTGCGTTAAAGGCTGAGCGCTGCGCGTAAAACAAAATTTATGTACAAGCAGCGCTGCATTCAAAACAAAGAAACACTTTACATTAGGGGTATTCTCTGAGTCTTGCAAAGCCCTTGCAAGGTGCACGGATTGCCCGGTTTGCAAAGCTGTCCCATACGAAAACCGGTTTTTACCGTGCAATCCGTGCAATCTGTGCACCTTGCAAGGGCTTTGCAAGACTCAGAGAATACCCCTATTGTGTATTTCGTTTGAGAACTGTTCTTTTTTTACTTAAAAATGCTGCTTGCTGCGATATCGGCACATGCTCACTGTAAGCTTCCTGATGTGGCATATATACATTCATCTTCAGCTCTTCCTTTATTTCATAAATATGAAGCTCGTTAAAAAAGCAATTGCCGCTGCGCAGCAGAAATCTTATTTTACATTGCTGTAGTAGCATACAGAATAAATAACAGAAAAGAAATGTCTGTTTCGCTTCATGCAAACTCTGCAAAAAAAACTCAACATATACCTACTACGTTTATGCGACAGAATTCATGAAATCTTTACTTGAAATGAAATGCCTCTCGTTCAAGTTGAATTTTAATTTTACAAGCTTTTATTTAAATTCACTTGTATGTATGTATGTATCTTTGTATGCCCTGGAACTTTGCAGTCAATATTTAACAAACTTCCCGATGAGCTACAGACTTGAAACTTCAAACTTAGCTCAGTACTCGAGGACAATGCTATATAAAAGATGACTTAATCCGCTAGGTGGCACAGGAGTCGAGATATTTGTAAAACCCGCATTTATAGTCTGATTTGGTCCATATTTGGAACATATATTACTTATATGAAAATAAATAAATCCGACGAAAATTTTGCCGCTAGGTGGCGCAGGAGTCGAGATATTTGTAAAACCCGCATTTATAGTCTGATTTGGTCCATATTTGGAACATATATTACTTATATGAAAATAAATAAATCCGACGAAAATTTTGCCGCTAGGTGGCGCAGGAGTCGAGATATTTGTAAAACCCGCATTTATAGTCTGATTTGGTCCATATTTGGAACATATATTACTTATATGAAAATAAATAAATCCGACGAAAATTTTGCCGCTAGGTGGCGCAGGAGTCGAGATATTTGTAAAACCCGCATTTATAGTCTGATCTGGTTCATGTTTAGAACATATATTACTTGCATGAAAAGAAATAAATCCGCAAAAAATGTTGCTGATAGGCGGGAGTCGAGATATTTGGAAAACCCGTATTTATGATCCGATTAAGTTCATGTTTCGAATGCATATTGCTTACATGAAAAGAAATAACTACACAAAAAAATGTGCAGTTATGTGGCGCGCGAGTCTATATAATTAAAAAATCGGCATCTGCTCCGATTTGGTTTATATTCAGAATATGTGTATTACCTATTAAATTGAAATGTAGCTAAAAAGCAGGGTGCGGAAAATTTTCTTCGCATTGAAAGAAATGGACAGAATGAGAAATATACAGACAGTATAATATTAATTGCAAGATTTCAAAAAACTAAAAACTAGAAAATAAAATTATAGTTAAAAAGCTAAATACAAGCTTGTTGAAGACATGAGCTTATGTACTAGGGCTAGCATTTCCCTTGGGAAAGTTTCTATGAAGTGGCAATACTGGCAAGCAGCAACAGATAACTCAAACGTTAGCCTCATAAGCAAGGCTAATTCACTCGCTCATCAGCCGCAAAGACATGCCTCAATACCCAATACCCTTCACCATATCAGACATTATTGAGTTCTCCAAACATTCCACCCTACAAGTGTCCGCCTCCAAGGACAAAACAAATAAATCGCTCTCTTCTTGTTCTGCTCCACCGAACACTCTTAATGGTGGAGCGAAAACATCATCTCTGACCACTCAGAAATATGAATCTCAATATAGTAGTAAGTAGTAGTCAATAGTAAAAGCAGGCTCAGTACGAGCAAACAGCATGCCCACTCGTGCCATTCTCAAAAATAAATTACCATCTCAAAGCCACCGAGAAGAAACCAACCCCGTCCAACCTCAAACTCCATAAAGAAAACACCAAGTTAACCCACCTGATGGAAATGTAAAAGAAAATTATATCTTCAGCGCAACACTCTCGTGCTTACTCGGATCGCCGTGTTTGGCCTTTAACACTTCACAGTTTTCAATCACCCGAAAAAATGTCAGTATTAGGATACTAAATAAAATAAACACTACCCTATACGTCCCCCATAGATTTCAGCAAGGGAGTTTCCAAAAGCAACCCCACTTTTATGAACAGAAAACATCAGCCGTTGAAATAAGTACAGCTTTCTTACCGTATCTCTATCACGTCACAAGGACTGCTAAGCGCTGGTAAGGCATTCTGCCCCCATTCTGTTTACAAAAGTCATACTCAATTATCCACCTAATCAACAAAAACTTCATGCCACTCTGCAAGAAGTATTCGAACCTGTTTCGATAGCGGACCCTACCAGCAACACTCAGAAGACATCCTCATTGATATCACCTCTCCAAAAATATAAATTATCTTTTGCAAGTTTCTCTGTGTATGATCAATGTAAATTAAATAACCGACAGCTGCCGAAAAATAGAATTACGTGTCATCACCAACGTCATCACTATTTCCTACTTCGCCGAAGAGGACGCATAAAAAAGTTAGGGCACAAAACTAGAGGCACGTATACTATGCAACGTGCAGCACTAGTGACATATATAAGCTTTAGGCAGCCATATTTTCCATTCGCTACAGTCCCTTAGCTTTAACAAAACCCAAATATAAAATGATAACTCATCCTAAACATACAAAGTTGCGTTGCACATATACGTATCTACATACATACATGCATATTAGGCATATAACTTTTTACAATTTTTGCAAATACGAAAAACGGCATACCATAGTCGAATAGAGCATAAAAANTTTTTTTTTTGCGAAATTGCAAAAAAGTTTCCGCGCAAAACGAAATTACTTTTTTATCAGAACTGCTGAAAAAAACAAAAAAAGTTTTGTACAGTGTACACGTTTTTCTTCATAATAATAGATATTTATTTAACTAATAATCTTCCTATTATTCCAAACGCCTTTTAATGGACCTAAGGGAAGTGCCCCACCCACCCCAAACTAATTTTTTTTCATGTGCTAGATTTGATGTTAAAACATGTCATGGATGAGCTTTTAGAGGGAAAAACATCATCGCCCAATATTTCATACAATTTTATTCCAAATTTAATAGAAAATTACGATGATCTAAAAAAAGAGTATGAACAAAATAAAGAGTGTATTAAGGTTAAAAGCATTAAATGGCGAAATGACATGCAATACTTATATGAATTGGTCGAATCTTTTAAATACTTCGAGAAAAATGAACGTTTTCCCTACATAAAATTTAAAGCAATACCAGCACTCAGTAATGCCCGTTGGAATTCTAGAGCTATTTTGGCACTTTTAGCCTTTATACTTATTCCTGAATATCGTTTGCAATTATATCCTATTTGTAAGTTTGTGTGCGGTGCTTGGAGCGAAATCTGGTTTTCCGATCATACTTTCAACAAAAATAATTTCGCCACACTACAGAAATCATTGGCCGGCTTCACAAAAGCAAATGAATGTTTTCTCAGACATTGGGTAAAAAAACCATCAGCTATTGAGGAAGTTCAGCGAAGTAACATCTGCGCAGAGCGTGCAATTAAAATTGTGCAAGACATTTTACCATTGTGTAAATCATCACATACTTTAAACTTAAAACTTATTTCATATAACAATTGACAAAAATGTAAAAATAAAAATATTAAAAAAAAATCTGACTTTTTTTAGAAATCCATTTTTGCGCGGAACGTTTTTGAACCGAAATCACCTAAAAAAGTGATATTCATTACTTGTACAATATTTGCCACCACGTGGTGGTATGCCAAATTTTTCGTCAACATTTGTTATATGCCTAATGTACATAGCACCATGTTGCTGAAACTGTATGATAAATCATCCCAATAAACACCAAAAAATATTTCTCCAACCTTGGAGAAATTCATAGTTCTCAAGTTGATATCCAACATCATTCTCCAGTTATTCTCTTACCGACGCGCAGATACGTAAAAAGTGATAGAGAAACGAATTTTTAATTATCAAGTGAAAAAGGAAAGCTATATAAAGAGGAAAATTACCAACAAAAAGTAAATAATCTTCAAAGCATCCTCAAATAATCTTGAAAGAAAATAAAACGCGAAGTGAATCAAAAGGCAAAATTACTGTCGGACTGTATACTGTGAGGTGAATTATTGTAATACGACATTGATTAACTATAATACAAAATATATTTGTCGTTTCAATCAAAAAGTTATAAGAGTAAAAATTCCTGAAGTGGCCCCCTAAATTTTCACAAAGTAACAAATATTGCAATAAGTATTTGCATTTCTTAGCTTGAGTATCCACAAATACATCAGCAAAATATTTCGCCAGTATTTGATTTTTTTATATACTTTTTTTAATTTAATATTTATGCACCTTATTTTTATAATAATTATTGCGACCAAAGTTTTCATGCGATTTTCATGAAGCTTTGTGAGTACGTAAAAAACTAGTTTTCTGAAAATTGGTAGGATTTGCTTTCTTTTTATTTTTAGTTTTTAAGATTTTTTCAAACTTTTTATTTTTTAAATACATTTTTTTTTTTAATTTCTCGTTGTGATTTTAGTCACGTTTAGGTGTCAAAATATTCCTTACAATATATTTTGCTAATGTGCTCAAAAAAATTTTTGTGCAACCATATCTTTATATATACATTTTTTTTAACATATGCCAACCACTATTTGTGTACTAATATCACAGGTTTACAACGAAAAGTGTATACATATTAAACGAAATTTATATATCCCTATGTTATTCTATACGCTGAATGCAAATCCGAGGTCCGTTAGCCTCCATCACGTCAGGGGCGTGGTCAGTTGAAGGTCGAGTAGGGAAAATTATTGAAAAAAAAGAAAAGCGAAATAGAGGGAGGAGAAATAGTTGTTAGCTTGGATTTTGCGGAGAATTATTCCTTCTACGTGCAAAACGCGATCCAGTCCCTTCAGTGGACTAATAACCAGGCGACATTGCACCCGTACGTAATTTATTATTTGGAAAACGGCCAAACAAATCATCTTAATTTCGTGGTAATTTCCGAGAAAAACCTCCAATGATGCAAGCGCAGTCCATTTGTTTAATTCAAAGCTTGTTAAATTTATTAAAATTAAATTACCAAATTTAAACATAACAAAAATTTATTATTTTTCTGATGGAGCTGCATAGCAGTATAAAAATAAGTTCAACTTTGCAAATTTAGCAATCCATGAGAAAAATTTCAAAATAAAAGCGGAATGGATTTTTTCGCAACATTACATGGAAAAGGAGCTTGCGATGGGATAGGTGGAACGGTAAAAAGACACGCGTATAGAGCGAGTTTACAACGAGCCAATAGTAACAGAATTACCTCTGCTCAAGAACTTTACCACTGGGCGCAAAACTTCTTGAAAAGTATTTATTTCGAATTTTGTACGGCTCATGAACATGATTCACGACAGACAACAGATATTTTTGTCCGTGCTTTACCACCAACACATTCTCATTTTTTATTTCATAACTAATACATTCTCATTTTAAGATTTTTCTCTTTTGGCGGACAGTGTTCTATATCAATGGTCGGCACGCCATAGTACAATTGTACAAGCTCTCATCACACGCATTTGTTACGCTCTTTCGTTTAGTCGTCGC
>NW_016158139.1:49225-49411 GCF_001687245.7 Rhagoletis zephyria
TTTATAATTATATGTACAGCTCGCAACAAAAGATAGCACCTTAACATTTTGATCAGTCTTGACTTTTTTCTTCTGTTGTTTAATGTTAATTTTTTCCTATAAAACCATAACTCATTGTCTAGTAAAAACCACATAAGTCCAAACTCCAAACTTTATACAAAAATTATAAACATTTCTTAAAATTTT
>NW_016158139.1:49511-55099 GCF_001687245.7 Rhagoletis zephyria
TTTTCTGTTGATTATCGTCTTCGCATTTCGCATGAAATGAAACATGAGTGTTGATGAGGAGTTCAGTGCCGTATACGGACAATATTTCCATGAAAAGGATGATAAAAACGATGATGAAAACTATGAAGAGAGCGATGATGATGAAGACAAAGTATGTGTATCTCAGGCAGAAGATGATACCGAACAAACTTTTGTTAAGATAGACCTATATGTTGTTGATGTAAAGGAGGAGGAGCTGGTAACAAAATTTCTGTCAAAAGATTGTTGTAATAATGAATGCCATACACTGATACCACGGGAAATGATCGAGACTACGCGGAACAATTGTTTAGAGATGTCGAAAAATGAACTTGATTTAGTGATACTAAGTCACATCGAAGCTGGAATTATGAGTAACGAAAAGCTAGAAAGTGTATACGCAAAGCTTGCTGGGCGGAAGAAATATGGACAAAGACAGGATACAGAAGTTATGAGGCATAGAATTCAATTTACCTTCTACAGAGTAGCTGTTTGTCGTTCGTATTTCCTTTTTGTACATGCCTGTACGACGAAGCGTTACGAAAATTTAGTACGTCATTTTCACGCACAGGGTGTAACAGTGCGCCAACACGGACTGGCAAATAAACCGAGTACACATCCAAAGTCATTTAAACCGGCTGACATCAAAAAAGCTGTTAAATTCATCGAGTCTATAGCCGATTTAATGGCTCTTTCACTGCCCGGACGACTCCCAAAATTTAAGGATATTCGGATAATGAAACTGCCATCCAGAGAGACGAAGTCCTCAATTTATCGAAAATACATTTCTTCACTCAGTGATGACGAATTGAAGATGAGTAATTGCAGTTTTCGACGGATATGGTCCAAATACATACCCCATGTTACAGTTATGAAACCAGCGGATGATCTCTGCGATGTCTGCCGTGGTAAGTAGCTCATTATTTTCTCATTTTATAGTTGTATCAAACGTTGAGATTAAATTCAGTATTTTTTCTTTTAATAGGAAACACAATATCGATTGCGCAAGCCAAAGGTGTTACTGACATTGAACGCGCACAGAAGCTTAATCAATTTCTTGATCACCTCCACCGAGCCCGAAATCAACGAGAATATTATCAAAGTTGGTGTAGAAATACTGACCCTACAGCAGTCGTTCTGTCATTTAATTTTGCCCAAACCGTTCACTACCCTGTCAGTCCACAACAACCTGGTACAGCATACTTCAAAGCAACCAAGAAGTGCGGAGTCTTCGGAATTACAGACGAAAAACAAAAAGTTCAGGTTAGAATTTCAAACTGAATCATAGGAACTCAAATTGCTCGCCTTTACAGGATCTTACTTATATTTTTTTTTTTTTACAGTACAATTACATGATAGACGAAAAAGATGACGTTGGTAAAGGACCTAACTGTGTTGTGAGCATCCTGCATTATCACCTGCAAACCTACTATAAAGACATTGAAACACTCGGTCTTTTCTGTGACAATTGTGTTGGGCAGAATAAGAATAACACTGTACTATCATATCTGCAATGGTGTTTGGCTCGGGGTCTTAACAAAACTATTTTATTCAATTTTCTACTTACCGTGCACACTAAGTTTGCGCCTGATCGTTACTTCGGTATTTTCAAAAGTAAGTATGCCGTTAGTAACATCGACACGTATGCAGATTTACTGCAATGTGTCGAGGCATCATCACCTGGGGGCTATAATAAAGCTGTATCGGCTGAAAAAGTCGTCTGGTATGAATATGACAGCTATTTTAAACCACTGTATAAGTCACTTGTTGGAATAACGCAATTCCATCATTTCATAATCTCTACAGATTGTGTAAAAACAAAGAAATTCGCAGACAGTGAAGAAGTGCAGTCCTTTAAGCTTCTGTTAAAACCTATCGATCCTGAAATGCCGAATGTTATACAACCAGCCGGTTTATCTTTGGAACGTCAGTGGTACATCTATCACAATCTTCGCGGATATATCTAAAGTAGATATTGTGGCTCCATTGCCGAAAGATTTGCCATCGAAGAAACGGAAGGCAAAAACTAGTGAAGATGTTCTCAAACCAGACGAGGAACCAGGTCCATCTTCCTCAGGATCAACACGTAAAAAGATCTCAAGGAAAACGACAACAAAGAAAAATACATAAACTACTCAGCATTATTATTTTTGGCCCATAATACGTTTTTCTAGTGTATAATCATGTCTTTATAGCTTATAATTCAATGTATTTTGTTCATTACCAATAAATTATATTTTGTCGTATTTTTACTCTTCTTTCTCTACATTTTTAGTACACTTCTAAGCAAGTTAGGATTTTCTGCTTTTCACCACGTGAAAAAGCATCTCATCTTCCATCCGAATCAACCAAAAAGTGAAAATTGATTTTTTGACACCTAAGCCCCCTTTCCGTAGACCAGGTCACATATAGTTATATAGATATATTGAGAAATAAAGAATATATAATACAACACAATAAAAATACCATTTTATCCCATGGAGAATACCGTGATGATGATACGTATAATCTTCTACCATCCAATGATAGTTGCATCATTTGTGGTCCTCCTTCCAGTCTCCGCCCCTTGACAAACCGTGGCTTAGGGCGTTCCTAAAAATATGTATGTTTATCATTGTTAATATACTATACTATTTTTCACTATACTATGCTATGCTATAAAATACTATATTACATTTTAATATACTTACTAGAGTGGCCCTTATTGTTAAAAATCAGAAAATTGCGTGTGCTACTCCCTGAAATGGTTACCTTTGTTGAAAAAGTAATTCCCCAAAAATTTTGGACCATTTAATCAAGTCTAACCAGTGCCACAAATGCGTAAAATTTGAGATAACGGCCTTTACACTGTCACTATTTTATAAAAACGTAGCATGATGCAAAACAAAATTATTTCTCAATGTTATTGTGGCTTATTAACATTTTATTTTCAATATTGTTATTGAGCTTTGTACCACCATTTTGTTTATTAGAAAAAATGGAAAAAGCAACAAAGTCTAAGCGGTAGAGGTTGTAGCAGCTATTTCGGAGATCACCACATCTCTTCTTCAGACTTCATAGACTTCAGTAGGGATCGAACCAGCGTCATCGATGTGGAAAATCAGAAGCGTTAACCTGCTGAAGTCTAAAAAAAAAAATCTGATGAAGAGATGTGGGGATCTCCGAAAAAGCTGCTATAACTTCTACCGGTTAGACTTTGTTGCTTTTTCCATTTTTCCTAATAAACATGACCTTGGTACAAAGGTCAATAACAAAATTGACTTTGTTTCTTTGACATACATATCGTCGTTTAAAGTACGAAACCGTATATCGTCATTCGNTCCTAATAAACATGACCTTGGTACAAAGGTCAATAACAAAATTGACTTTGTTTCTTTGACATACATATCGTCGTTTAAAGTACGAAACCGTATATCGTCATTCGGCAAAACCACGTAACTGACATTGGCTGCCAAAAATTGGATTTGCTCACACAAGTTCTTGGCTAGATTCTTATCCATTCGTCCTGAAATATACTAGCCAGAAATGCCGTTTCTTTATAAAAAATAGAATCATTCTGAAATAAGAGTGTTTTTACTCTCTAAAAAATAATTTATGCAACCTCACATAGGCGGTTTTGCATTTTGTTGATACGCGGTTTTGTACTTTAAACCATGATAAAAACATAGCAAGGTAGAACCGTTCTCTCAATTATCGGCCATGATTTTTTCTTGAAGTTTGCCAACATTTTAAAATCATATAAAAGTGAAAATAAAAAATTGAAATTGTTCGAAATTGTTGTTGCTTGAGATTGAAAATGAAAATGTGTGTGTGAGTTTGTGAGTAAATTTAAAAATTAAATTGTTTGGAAACGTCAAGAATTTTAAAAGTGACTCTCAGCGGTTCTACCTTACTATATTTTTATCATGCTTTAAACGACGATATTTACATATGTACATTCATGAAAAAATTTAATCATTTATTTGATTTTTCATAGTGCCTTACCACCGGAAATTTTAATAAATATTAACTGTTCTGTTCTGTTAACTTTTTTAAAATGTTATCGTTTCCACCGCCTGTATTGTAGGTGATCTTAAACCTCATTGTTTTTCATTTATTAAGAAAAATTTGAAGAATTTGTTTTAATTATTTCTGTTGGTTGAAAAAGTACTTTGCCAGCGCTGTATGTAAATTCTCTTGAAGAAATAAACCCAACGGGACTGNAGTACTTTGCCAGCGCTGTATGTAAATTCTCTTGAAGAAATAAACCCAACGGGACTGAAATTAGCTGCTCCCCAAAGGAGCAAGTATGGAGCAGTACAAAAGCAAAGTAAAAAAAAAATGTATATTTCTAACAATGCTCAGAAATAAATATCATTTTGAGTAGTAACATAAAATATTTTCTTTTAAAAAAAGTTAATTTGTGTACAAACATGTATGTATGTATGTATGTATTTTCGTATGTCTACCACATAGAAAAGAAAAAAAACCATGTTATATGTAAGTACACTTGATAAAAAAATCAAATGGTTTACAAAAACGCCATTCTTTTATTAAAACAAAAATATAATGTAAAAACTAAAATTTGTATGCATCGCTTTTTAAATGCTTTAGTTGAAGCGCTCACCAAGGGCTTTTTTGGGAGCAGCAAGAGAGCGCTTCCTTCTAATCACACACAATGTTAAAATACAATGAAGTGTGAAATTAGGAAGGGAGCGCTTACTGCTGAATATGAAGCGTGAAGTGAAAATAGTTTTCATCACTTCACATAAAATTTCGATTCGGGCTCCAATTGAAAACAAATTTATTTGTCAAAAGTTTGCACCAAAAAAAATTTTTAAATACATAGTTTTGTAGTTGTGAAAAATATAAGTTGGATATCTTGCTTAAATCGCAATCATTATATTTTACTCACCGTTATTTACCAAATAATTTCTTGCTCGATGTTTATGAAGAGGCCTTCAATGATCGAGAATGACTTAAAATGGTAAAACTAAAAGATAAAGTGAAAAAATAAAATTTGCACAGAGTTTGAATTTTTTATTTTTACTTCACGATCTCAAAGAACGAGAATTGGCCCCTTGTACAATACGCTTCAATCGTGTGAGCCTTGCCTCCTTCATGGCAGAAATGTCTTTGTTGATGGTAGAGTACTGGAACTTTGTACGGAGATATACTATAAAATCAATGGCATACTCTTGAAGAAAAATTGGAGCTTTTGGAACCGAATTTGCATGTTGTGTATCTCTGGGTGCGATCGATTTTATATACCTCAGTACCAAGCTCCAGTACTCAACTATGAACACTTTGCGAGATATGCAGTATGAAAAGTTCGGTTTGTATGGGAGGTGCCACGCCAATTTTCCAATAGCTCCAATTTTCCTCCATGAGTATGCGATTGATTTCATATACCGCAATCCCAAGCTCCAGTATTCTACCATGAACACTTTCGGAAATATGTAGTATGAAAAGTTCGGTTTGTATAGGAGGGGCCACGCCCCCTTTTCCAGTAGCACCAATTTTTCTCCAATAGTATACGATTGATTTTATATATCTCCATACCAAGCTCCAGTACTTTACCATGAACATTT
>NW_016158139.1:55199-60586 GCF_001687245.7 Rhagoletis zephyria
ACAACACCTCAATCTCTACGTGTTGTTACACAATATGTTAGTGTTTGGCCGAGATTCTCCTACGATTTGTAAAGTGCGCCTTAAGTTCTGAACACATTAAAAACGACGAGCTGCAGCCACAGGTTCCAATTAGTTATCTTCATTGTCTAAACGCTTTGTCGATGGCGACATGATTTTTTTGAATGCGTCGGCGACATCATGAATTTGTACGAGTTTGACATAAAAGAAGAGGAAGAACCTTATCTTACGCTGGAAAAATAGAAATAGATCTAATCTGGCCACAACCATAGTCGTCGCGTAGCCCGGTCAACGCCAAAATAATTATCTACATAAGAGTACGTTTTAAAATAATTTGACAGCTATAGTCCATAGCTCGTCGTTTTCATTGTGTTCGGGCTATTAATAGGGACACGAATTTCGATACGATACGATACCATATCGATACTTTTGGCATTCTATACCGATATTTTTTACTCGATAGTTTTAAAGCGATATTTTTTGGAATCGAGTACCAGAACCCTAGTATCGTATCGAATGTCTAAAACTCAAATTAATAAGATAATCACCCTCATTGCGAAAGTCGTGTAGAATGCAAGTCGTTTTTCGAGGGTCGAATCATATCGATAATTTCACGTCATTGCCTAAAATTTCCACTCGACTAGTGTATTAAAACGGAAAATCTTGGCAGCACTGTATAGTTTCCGAAGCTTTTCGTCGTTTACTTATTTCGGCACGACAGTAGGCAATGCCAATGTTGTCGAGTCGTACAATTTAGCCTCATTTACGACTTACGAAATGAGGCTGCATGGGACTGACAATTCTTCCCGATATCAATTGGGCTTTAAAGAAGGGAAATTTGTACTATAGTTTAGATTGCATGTAGCGGGATTTGAACCCACGGCCTCGGTGTTTTAAGTCAACATCTCTACGCGTAAAAATAATAATAGATTGGCGTTTACACAATATGTTAGTGTTTGGCCGAGCTTCTCCTCCGATTTGTAGCGTGGCCTTGGTGTTGTGCCATAAAGGGGGTCCCTACTGTTTTACGCCACTCTATACGGCGCACATAGGGGTATTTGGCCGCTTAAGGCGGGCAAAATTATTTTTATGAAAATTGTATTTCAAAATGTTTAGAAAAGACGTTACGATGTCTAAAATTGTAAATGTTTAAAATCAAGTAAATATAGGTGGAGGACGTACAATTATTCCTCCAAAGCAACGAAAATAAAGTTGGTTACAGTTAGACACCGATAGACTCTATGTTGCCGGGGTCCGATTGTAGAAACATGCATACCTACATACGTGTTCGTCTCGGCGATGCTTATATATAGGTTAGTACATGCAAAGAGTTGCCACCTGGTAAAAACTTAAATATAGTTAACTTAACTGAATTACTACAATATGGGTATCAATTGAAATGGTTTTCAAAGGCTTCATTTCTAAACAACACGTGGCAGGGTTTCCACCTGTTTAAAAATGAAATTCAACTTTAACTAAGGGAATAACAGACTATTTTTTTTTTTTTTATAATGTTGCTCAAATTTGTTTTTATTGTTAAAATGCGTATAGACTTCCTTGAGATATAAGTTACAAAAAAATGATGGAAATAACCGATTTAACCTTGTAATGCAATGGATAATAAATGTGTAATTGGATTCTAAAACAAAATTTGTGTAAAAAACTATTTTAGGATGATGATGAGTGTCAATATTCTTCATCGGATCCTTCTTCCTCTTCTGAAGACTCTCCAGACTTCGTGTCATCCTTAGTTGGTTCAGCTGGAAGCAACATATCGATTTCTTCCTTTGAAAAGGGTTTGGTTGCTTTTTTTGGCTTTGAGTGAATCAGAGCTTAGGAGTAACCTGTTCAGAACGACCAGATCGCGGCTGTTGCATACCTTAATTATTTTCCATAAAAAGCTCATCGGTAGCTTTCGGATGCTAATTTTTGTGCAGTATACTATTAAAGCTCCATTCTATAGAACACAACTAGTAATGTAACGTGGAAATGCGTGAAAGTAGTTATAACTAAAAGCTTGAGGTTTACAAAGTAATGAAAAAATAGTCACTAAAAAATATAATATTTTTGAAGCTTTGCTTTGCAAATTTGCTTTGTTATT
Organism: Rhagoletis zephyria; assembly: GCF_001687245.7. Taxonomy (NCBI): domain Eukaryota; kingdom Metazoa; phylum Arthropoda; class Insecta; order Diptera; family Tephritidae; genus Rhagoletis; species Rhagoletis zephyria. The sequence continues at coordinate 57,319 of NW_016158139.1, forward strand.
TGTTCAAACTTCATGTTGTCATATATTTTTTGTTTTAATTCTAACGGTTGTTTCTGAAAAAAGCAACAAAACTATCATCAATTGTTCATTTTATTTGTACAGCGTCAGCACGCTGAATATTGAATTGGATTTAACGTAATTAAAATATTGTGAAAAGCCGAGGGAGGTGAAATTGTATGCAATGGATATTGTACATAAAGGTATTGACTTTATTTCTACAATTTAACTTTTAGATAATTTGTGTTGTGTTCTATGCAAATCGTTCAAAATTTGCTGGGTACAATAGCGAAAGATATTGAATATGAGGGTTTCGAACCAGATCGGTATGATTTGCAAAAATGTATTAATTACTTTGTAAAAAATTTGCATTGTTTTGGCAAAGACCCAAACGCCAAAAATCAGCAGTTCCACCAATTCAAATCGCGGTGTCCGAAAATAGATTTTGTTGAGTCTTCAAAAAGACTAAGCGTCGGCGAACATATCGGGATAAAATTATTACCCTAAGGTCCGTTAAAATAAAAACTGTAATATGTAAAAGTGGGCGGGGCTGGACACGCCCACATACAGTCATGTGAAAAATAATAGGGACACGACATTGTGATCAGTTTCGGCTATATTTTTTTGTTTGTTTAATGTTTATTTTTTTATAAAAATACAAATCACTATCTAACAAAAAACTAATTTCAAAGTTTGTAAAAAATAGATAAATTCAACAAAATTTGAAAACAACACCAAACTTTTTAAATAAGGACTTTTAGAAAAAAGTTATGTACGCAGTTTTATAGCCCACTGAATTCTAGCACAAGATAGTGCAAGTTTTAAGTGTCTAAGAAATCGCTTTGATTTTTGATAATTTTTTTTTTCTGACGGTGTCACGCATTTTCTTCCATTCAAAGTATGTTTGACATTGTTTTTTTTATGAAAGCAAATAGTAACACCATCCACAAAAAAAAAAATTATCAACAATCAATGCAAATTTTTAGCCACTTTTAACTTGCAATTTCTTAAGCTAGAATCTAATGGGCTTTAAAACTGCACACCTAGATTTTTTCTAAAAGTTCTTATTAAAAAGGTTTGTGTTGTTTTAAAATTTTGTTGAATGTTTCTACTTTTTTATAAAGTTTGAAGCTTGGACTTATGTGGGTTTTTTTAGATAGTGAGTTGTGTTTTTATAAGAAAATAAAAATTAAACAAAAAAAAAACAAAAATTGCCGAAATTGGTCACAATGTCGTCTCCCTGTTATTTTTCACATGACGGTATTTGGGCGTGTCCAACCCCGCCCACTTTTACATATTACAGTTTTTACTCTTAACAGACCTTAGGGTAAACATTTTATCCCGATATGTCCATTAAAAGTATTTTTGGCCGCTCTCCCCATATAACTGCAACCACTGTGCAATGTTGTAATTTTTGTTGGCATCGATATTTGGGATATCGAGTCTTTTTATGCCGATATTAATGGGTATCCGATATGTTTACAGCGATACTTTAAATGAGTACCATATCGATACTTTCCGTTCGATATCGTGTCCCTAGCTATTAATGTTGTGGCACAAAAGGGGTCCCTACAATTTTATGTCGACTTTGAACGGCGATTTTGTTTTAATGGGAAGCTGTTTTTAATTTTCAGGTTTTGAGCACTTCTAATCATTACACCACAGCGGCCCATATACGATACCTATATTCATATAAATTTTATGGATTTTTGTATCGATATTTGGAATATCGAGTCTTTTTATTCCGATATTAATGGGTACCCGATATTTTTAAAGCGATACTTTAAATGAGTACCATATCGATACTTTCTGTTCGATATCGTGTCCCTACTGAACGGATTTGCATGGAATTTTGTACACAGATGTCTTATGACCTACGTTGGTTAATAGGTTACTTTTTTGAAGAGTTGCCATCTGTTAAAAAAGTTTAATTGTTATAATAATACGCGTAAACGACTGAGCTGATTTGCATGAAATTTTGCACACAGATATCTTATGATCTACGTTGGAAAATAAGCTACTTTTTTAAGAGTTTCCACCTGTTAAAAAAGTTTAATTACATTAATACGCGGAAAATAGGCTACTTTTTTGTAAGAAATACCGCCTATTAAAAAACTTCAGTTGCATTAATACGTGGAAATGACTTAACTGATTTCCATGACAGTTTGCACACGGAGAGCTTATGACCTTGATTGGAAAATAGGCTACTTTTTTAAGAGTTGCCACCTGCTAAAGAGTTTAATTATATTAATACGCGGAAACTAATGAACAGGTTTGCATGAAAGTTTGCATACAGATAGATTATCACCTATATTAGTAAATAGGATACTTTTTTGAGAGTTGCCATCTGCTAAATTGTTTAGTTAAATTAATACGTGGAAACCTCCGCCTGAAATTATCTACTGGGTAGTACTTGTGTATGACCCCTCAGCCGTGCACCTCATGATTCAATTATTAAAGGTTTTGTAAGTAGCTTTTTTCTAAAATTTGGCACTCCCACCCACAGGGATGGTTTTTGGAAGCAGAAGGAAAAGGGGAAGAATTCAATCACACTTCCTAAAATGGGAGCTAAATTCTATAAAAACGTGTGGATAATAGTGAATGGTGGTATTTTAAAACAAAAACGAATTTGATTTAATTATTTTATTTAAACAAGCTTATTTACATCGAATATAACCCCCTATTGTTATTAAAAATAAATATTTCTATGTTTATACCAAACTTGCGTACGTCAGATGGCGCATAACTCGAGAATGGATGGTCCACTTTCAGCTTTTTTTTTGTTGTATTTGTTTGCCAGTTGATGGACATGAAGAAGCTATTTGTTTGCGGAAAATATGCAATATTTATTAAACAAAAAAACGGCAAATAAAAAAATTTGGAGCTTACGTTTCTTTCGCGGTTATGGCTCGATTGTTTCGAATTCTTTGATGTCGCACTTTTTATGTTCTGGGGAAAATATTCAACACTGGCTTGCACAGCCGCAGTTGGCGATTGGTGCCGGACGAACTCAGAGCACGCAGCTACTGAACGACTGAGATAGGGAACGTGATCTACATCGTCAAATGAGAAGTGGCGTAATGGGGCTTTCGCACGAGGCGATTTTTCAGGCAACTTTTGCGTTCAACTCCCGCCGGGTTGCACGAAAAAAAATTTGAATGACTAAAAATATCAAAATATAAAAAAATATTAAAATATTCGCCATAAAAAGGCGTTTGTATTGTTCAACTTTGCATTCTACTTTCAGCTAATCGCTTTCAATAAAGTTGGT
>NW_016158139.1:66404-69033 GCF_001687245.7 Rhagoletis zephyria
AGTGCTTGAATGAAGAATAAAAATTTATTCGTTATTTGAAATAAATTGAATGATGAATAAAAATTTATTCATCATTCGAAAGTGCTTGAATGAAGAATACAAATTTTTTCTTATTTGAAATTACTTGAATGATGAATAAAAATTTATTCATCGTTCGAAAGTGCTTGAATGAAGAATAAAAATTTATTCGTCATTCAAAAAGGTTGAAATGATGAATGAAAATTTATTCTTATTTTTTCTTATTCAATCATTAATTTTCCTGATTACGCCCATACCTGATACCCATACATAGTAGTTTTCTGGATGTTTTGTTTCAAACGACATCTTTCAAAAATAAATGTTTTTGGCCTATTATCCAAGAAAGTGGACTTTTCTTCATTTAGCGGAAACAAAATCTTATCTTCTTTTATTTTTCTATACACTTGTTCTAAGATGTTTGCCGGTTTTCTTACAGTTGCCTTTAACTTTTGCAGATAGTTCCCAAATGCGTACGCAGAACCGGATGTTGGATTACCAATCCGCTTTATAGTATGATTTAAGTGCAGTAGACTGTGAACATTATAGGATATACTATTTCTTCCAAATTTAGTAGCAAAGTTTTCAACAAAAATACTTATCATTTGCTGCGATATTTGCAAGTTTGGCTTACATAGCTTTGGACAACAAAGCAATCTATAAGAGCAATGAAGCAGCAAAAACTCATAGTAAACTTCCTCTGCTACTTCGCTTTTAAAGCAATCAAACCAGAATATAATAAGAATTGCCTAAACTCAGTGGCTTTCCAGTAGACAACCTCATCCAAAGATCTTGGCTTCCGAGGGAACTCTTTTGCAAAATCAATTCGCATTGCAAGTAGTGAGAACACTAATTTTCTTTTTGTTTTCATTAGAAACCTTAAAAATAAGTTTGTTATATACTAGTCTTAATAAAAACTTTCTCATAACTCCTAAATCAATTAAGTGCATGGGATCTAATACGATTTGAGATACCATTAAAATATTAAGGGTTTCCAATGCTGTTTTTTTTCTTTAAATAATGAATGTTGTGGTGATTTGGATATTTTCGTGAAGCAAAATCGTCATCTGTTATGAGAATACCTGCACTCGTAGTATAAGTCAAAACACCATCAATTACTTTTCCTACCTGCAAACATTTTGTGCATACATATCTTGATGCATGCGAGGGGGTGCCATTTATAAATGGCCTGGCAGGAGCATCGCAGATTATGGCTCTTAATTCAATCCTAATGATTTGACTAGCTAAAGCAAAATCATTTTCTAATAAATTTGAAAGCTCTAAGGTTATTTTATTTAAGAACTCTTCACAACTATTTGGCTTGGCTGGATAACAGGCTAACCTAATATTCACGCACGCCGCCAATTTATTGTAAAAAATTTCTCATGCACATGCAACTTGTATGAGATCAACCGAAATTGAACGGCGTGCGTATGAAGCTAACTCAATTTCCAATTTTTGTTCTGCGTGACATTTTGATTTGACGTTTCGCTCAATGAAATCAAATGCAAACGCATGCAAGTCAATTTCGGGTGACGCAAAAAAACAAATTCGACGGCATGCGTACCAAAACGCAAGCCGCGAATATTAGGTTAGCCAGTAAGCCAGTCCAATATGCAAATATGATCCCCCGGCAATATTTTCAATTTTAGGTTTATCGGAGCATTGGAATTTATAAAACATATTTATATTTAAGTTTTGGGCTCTAAGTATTCTAGCCAAATCTTCCGCACATGCCCGCGACGGCCTGTGTTTAGAAACAATTATTTTAAATTTACATTAATATCAACACACTTTCCGGAGTATCATTTTTACACAAATTAGCACTAATTTCCTCCACTTCTTCAATTTCCTCTACTGCAATTTCTGCATTTTCTTCTACGTTACTTTCATGCAGAAAGGTGGGTCTCACTTCATTTTCTACTCTTAAAAATTTCTCTAAAAGCTTTTCTTTTTCTATCTTAACATCTCTTTGTAACTGTTTTTTACTTGACATTTTCGTTACCTTGGTTTCAGTTACTTTTATTATTTTTTATTGCTTTTATATTCATTATTTTTAATATCTGCTTTAATATATTCCTTAATTTTTATTTTTAAACTTGTTGCAACTTTTGACAATAATAATTTTCGTTTTTCAAAGCCTACTATCTCAAAGCGTACTTATTTTTTCAATAAAGTATTTTTTTAAGTATAAGTTTTCATAGATTCACTTTCGTGACATTCGAAGTGGCGATTTGTCGCACTACCTCTGGGTGAGAAAAGTGGCAACCGGCTACTTACTGCATTACGTTAGGGTCAAAGAAGTAGCTAGTGTAGAAATTCTAGCCGAATCGCTGACGTTATGTGGCGATTGGCGATTTCAAAAACTGCTGCGTACATAAGAAGATATGTATACATGTGCGTAGTATGTACCCTCCAGTACTGCTGGAGTCAATCGCTACTTTTGAACCGCTACTGCACCGACTCCTAGGTAAGTAGCTACTCTATTAACCCGTGGTAGTGCACATGGTAGTGCAGAGTCGAACCAGTCGTAAGCAGAATAGCGAAAAACTACGACAGAGGGCGCCCATAAATCACGCAAGTGACTACTTTAGTAACTCCCGGTAGTGCAGAG
>NW_016158139.1:69058-82020 GCF_001687245.7 Rhagoletis zephyria
TTGCAGGGCGCAACAACCACAACGCCGGGTGCATGGGAGAACCAATCCGGAGTTGACCCTTTGCCAGCGGCCTTAGTCGACGATATTGAGGCGCATTTGCAGCAGCCACAGCAGCGGCGAGAACGGCGGTCTTTTCGGCGCGACATCGATGGCAACAGCTATAGGAAAAGAATCTCGCGCACAGGCACGGTGACAGTAAGTCTCATTGCGGCAAGTGAGGGGAGAGTGTGAGGACCCAAATCCAGGGGCTTTGGAGTCCCCACAACATTATTTATTTTTTTATGAAGTATTATATTGAGTTAATTATAATAATTAAATAAATTGAATTGTTTAAATTGAATTGTATCAGATTTACTTATATAAATTGAATTGTATTGAACTTACATATACTTATATACTTGGTGAATTGTACAACACTATATTCAGTATTTTATTTATTTATTTATTTAATTTAATTTAATGGTAATTAGTACATTAAGATATAATCTTTTCTTGCACAACGATGTAAATATAAGCAATTAAATACCTTAACAATAAAAAATACACAGATAAAATATTTAATAATTTAAAGCATTAAGTAATTATAAAACATTAAGAAATTATAAGAAAAAAAGAAAGATAAACATGAGTAAAAATAATTTAGATTGCGAGAGTCGATAACCATGTTTTCAAGAAATTTTAATTAGAGAAATACTGAAGTATAAGTTTCTTGAAGATGCCTCTAGACAATAACCTCCTTAGCGACTGAGGAAGGGAGTTCCAAAGTCTAACAGCGTTAACGAAAAACAGTCGGGATGAGCATAAGTAATTGAACTTGGGCACAATTAGAGTTAAAGAGCGAGAGCATTTAGTAAATATGAGTTTTTCATATAGGTATTCCGGTTTCGCAAGAGTAATTAGTTTAAAAATAAAGATGCAGTTCCTGGCATTTAAGAAATTTTGTATGTCGCAGCCAAGTATCGGGTTTCTCAACAAGGAAAGATGGTCAAACTTCTTCAGACCGTATACGTATCTCGTGGCATAATTAAATGCTACGTCCAACTTGTGCTTAGAGTGAGAATCTAGTTTGCTATAAACTATCTCAGAATACGTAATAAGTGGAACTATTAAACTCTGAACCAACTTTTTCTTAGTGGCTAAAGGAACATATTGCGAAGTAATTCTAAGATATCGAAGAGTATAATATATTTTGCTCACAGTTTTGTTAACATGATCCTCACAAGTTAGCTTAGAGTTAATAACAAACCCAAGATTTGTAACTTTGTCAACTACTTTAAGTGGGCTAGTATTCAATTGTTGCTAGTTGAAGTTTGTTAATTTCTTAACATTTGTAGTTAAGCATTGTTATTGTAGAATAACAGTCTGCCTGCGCGCAGAAGAGTATAAAAGCGAGGAGATATTTTGTAAAAGGAGGCAGTCGCTAGTAGGCAGGTATACTAGTCGGTGGGCACACACTACCGGCAAACGAAGCGCACCTGGGAGTTTCCACCTCATTTGCGTTTAGTCTTATATTCGGCGGAGGTTACCACTCCCGCCGACGGGTAAGGTTAGTGGAGGGTTATTCACTCCCACTGCCTTTAAGCGTTCTTGATAGGAATTCTTAATAAACATTTTAATAATAAAGAGTAAATGGATTGAAATTGAAGATTTATCATTTTGAAGGAGAGAAGTAGGAATTCCAATTTCAGGAACCCTGGACGGACTTAGCTTACCCGGGCACTACAAAAGTTCGTGACAAACTACCTACTTGTTTTCATCTAATATTATCTACGCGGGAGTTCAACCACAACGTGGAGTTTCACCTGCATTTGCATCACCTAAGTATCAACCATCCATCTATACATGTATTACTATTATCTACAATCCCTCCGCACTCTGCAACCCAAATCAATTGCTCAATTCCTGCTATATTTTATAATTAAAATTCATTCACATCATCATACAGTCCACTTAAAATATTATTGGTAATTAGTTATAAGTCATTTTGTAAATGAATTACAAGTAGAATTAAAATCTTAAACATTACCTTGAAAATCTAAATAGAAATTACGCTGCTCAATACTGAACGGCAGCTGTCATTTCCAATGTTTCTATTTTCTCGCTCATTCCCATTGACATTTTCAGGCGCACCAGAAGCAGGAGAAACAGCGAAAAATTTTATTTCAAACTGCATTCGCTGCAACGGGGGACTTTTGTTTTAAATTAAGATTATATAAAAACTAATATAATCAAGTTTTCATAGTGCTTAGCGAAAAAGCTATTTGTTGAAATCTCCCCAAGTGCGAATTCCGTAGCGACAGAAAAATACAAGTGCTAAGTTCGCGTGTGCTATCGTGTGAATTGCGTCTCGCACTCAAGTTCAGTAGTTCGTAGTTGCCCGTTGCTCAACATATCTACTACAACAATCTCGAAGGAGTTAACCCAGAACAGACCAGGCACCCACTCCCGACACATCGGTATACGCACAAAACTGCAATCCGCATTTTCGTACAGCAGGAGTAGCCAACAACCAACCCGAAATTGCATACATCGCTGGAAAAGCACCCAGCAAAAGGAGTGAGTTATACGGTTGACAAAGGGGCTCGCTTATTTGCATAAACAGCCTTTATTTGCTTTGACTCACGCATTTTCCTCTTTAAAATGTGAATAAGCAGCCGAACTAATGCACCGAGTTTTTGGGAATTAACTCGGATCTGGGCAATTTTCGTTGACAACACTGGTAAAAACGGCCAGCTATTGTCTTTTATACAAGTAAGATACCAAAGCACGCGTGTTCCGCGTCCGCGGTAGCCGAGTGGTAAGAGTTACGGGCTACAAGCCTGTAGCTACCAGGTTCGATCCTCGGTTGGAGCGATTGCCAAAAAATTTTTTGTTTTTATTATTCATTTTATATTTTTTTATTTTATTTGATCTATATATTTAACTTTTCTTTATTTTATTTTCATTTGCTTTATTTTATATCACATTTTTTATTTTACTATTATTTAATTTAAATTTTTAGAGTCGAATTTTAATAAAAAGTCAACGACAACCAACTGAAAGCAACGTAAAAAAAATATAGAACTTATAAAAAAAAGAATTAAAACGAAATAAATGAAAATTCAACTGGCCGTGGCCGAACTCACAACCTTGCGGCTCGTTTATTAGCATAACTGCCATCTGTTAGGTCAAAATTATTATGCGCATATGTCTGCCAGATTATATGCATAAGCTTTGCCGTCTGTCACAGCTTTTAATGCATGCAAACCATATATGTACATACATATGTATATGTAGGTACATACGTATAAATATACATCATATAATTTTCATAAAATTGCATGTATATTTCGGTAAAATATTCGCCGTTACAAGAAAAACGGTTTCATCTAATATATATATGCGGTTATATATATTTATATATATATGTACACTCGTTACTTTTCATAAAATTTCACTCGTTTATCTAAATTCCATACATTCGCATACATTTGTATAAGCGTATGTATACATTAGGGGTATTCTCTGAGTCTTGCAAAGCCCTTGCATGGTGCACAGATTGCACGGATTGCACGGTTAACCCTCGTCCGTGCGACTAGGTACAATTGTAACTTTTGCGTTTTTAAATTACAATAACTTTTTTTCCAGAAAATTTAGAGGGCTGGATCTTCGTGACATCTCTACATTTTTGTTGCGCCACATGTTCCCTTAATTTAAAACAAAATGGGCCACTATTTTCTGAAATAGAGGGCCGAGTTAAATTTACACCCACGTCAAAGCGCATAGGTACAATTGTACCTTCATATATCTGGTATGAAGAAAAAAGAAGATTATTATTATTTTTAATTATATATAACTTTTTTTATAAAAAAAAGAGACACAAACGGAGCTAATTCATATAAGAAGCGATAATAAACTATATAAAAAAGTAACAATCGAGACAATTCAATTTAGGAACAACGATTTAGAATATACATTTTGAAATTTTTAGAGAATTTCTTCGCAAGAAATACACGTTGTTTTTGAAACTGAATGTTCATCACTAATTTGATAAGCACAAGATAAGCAAAGCATTCGAGTTTTACGTTGTTTCCTATTTGAGTTCCGACAGATATAGCAACGTCCAGTGATAGGGGAGGCTCCGCGGCTACCATGAAGAACAGCTGCTGTAGATGCCACAACGCGACGGCCAAGTACCATTTCTATTGGACTTCGAAGGAAATGGCTTCTCATCATCATTCGATTTGCACTTCGAGATTCAACTGAAGGCATGCATAGCTGATTGGAGAGATCTTTTAGAAACTTTCGACGTTGGTTTTTTTCCTGAAACCGGGGGTTATGATTTTTGTAGATTATGTAGGATGCTAAACCAGAATTGTGATCGCAAGTAGCAGCAAATATAAACTGAACCAAATAAACATCGTATTATTTTTGTTCCGGTCAGGGCTACCAACTATCCTTAGCTATTTGGTGCCATATTAAAGATAAAAAAGTGCCAAAATGTGCCAAATAGAAAAATAAAAGTGCCAAAAAAGGTGCTATCCTTTATAACGCTTCCCACGTAGCTAAAAAGAACCACATTTCTAAAACAAAATTGCAATGCCAAAATAAAATGAACCAGTTGCTATTGCTATTTTTCAAAAGTGCCATTTTGGCACTTTGTGCCAAATTGAAAAATTAAGTGCCATTTGATGTAAAATATTGCCAAAAATGGCACGGTTTGAGCCAAGTTGGCAGCCCTGGTTGCACCAGTATGAAAAATATTGAGTACATACATTTGTATGTATGGAGGGTACATATTGTTGCATTTTTCGGAGTGCATTTTATGCAGGCTACTGTGTTTCTATTTTTACTTTTTTTTTTTAAACAATTGTCATAACAAAAAATTTGTAAACATGTTCAAAATAACGTGTAATGATTAAATGTTATCAGTTTTTATAAAAAAATTAAACCCCAGTAAAAATTCATATCAAAACTATATGAAGGTACAATTGTACCTTTGCGCCCGGTTAGCGTTGTAAGAATATGCGCCCGGACGAGGGTTAAAACCGGTTTTCGTATGGGACAGCTTTGCAAACCGTGCAATCCGTGCACCGTGCAAGGGCTTTGCAAGACTCAGAGAATACCCCTATTGTTTCGCGTTTCACATTCCCTACATCCCTATTAAAACCACAAGTTATTGGTTCTGCTGCCTGCGCCGGCGCCTGCAGTTAGCACCGTTTTATTATCGCTCCTTCGTTTTTGATGTACATATGTATGAAGTTGCGCTACATACATACAAACATACGTGCATATAAATTTATTGCAAAGACTGTGTTTATACACGGAATTTTTGTCGACGCGATTTTTCACATTTCCTTTTGGTGTTGCTCGTTTCTAGAACGAATCAGCGTGGAAATTGTCAAATACCAACAAAACTGGCGAAGCGCATGTTAAGAGCGGCCAGCCAGAGACAAAAACGAATTTTAACATAGACTAGCCAGAGGCAAAATAAATTTAACAGAAATTGTCTCATTAAAGCAAATGCATGTTTTTCTTGTTAGACAGCGAAATGCTGACGGCTTTTTACGTTTTTACAACGCTTTTATTGTTCTTTAAATTGGTTAATTACTTAAAATAAATGCATGCATAGGTCGAAATATGTAATATGTATTATATTTTTCACATTCCCTTTTGCTGTTGCTTCGATTCAAGAACGAATCAGCGTGGAAATTGTCAAATACCAACAATACTGGCGAAGCGCATTTTAAGAGCGGTCAGCCGGAGACAAAAACGAATTTTAACAGAGACCAGCCAGAGGCAAAATAAATTTAACAGAAATTGTCTCAGTAAAGCAAATGCATGTTTTTCTTGTTAGACAGCGAAATGCTGACGGCTTTTTACGTTTTTACAACGCTTTTATTGTTCTTTAAATTGGTTAATTACTTAAAATAAATGCATGCATAGGTCGAAATATGTAATATGTACATATTGTGTACATGCATATGTATGCGAGAGATACAACTTTGTGAACCTAAAATGTGAAAGTTATGCAAATATGTATGCAATTTGCAAATTCGTAGGTTATTTGCCGTCGGCGTTTGAGTTGAAAAAATCGACTTTTACTTTTTTACCGATTCATATGGTAGATGCTACGCTATTTTAAATGCAACAAACCGCAGTTTTCTAGCTGCCTTAGGTTTTCCCCAAATTCACTTTAAAGATAAGGACACATTGACCCAAAAACGCAAATCCGCACTGTTGGTGATTTGATGTCGGCATTAAAAGAAAAGAAAAAGAAAACTGGTTTTTATATTTTTAACGCTATAGGTACGCTATTTTCAAAGCAACAAACTGCAAACGCAAAATCGTACAAATGCATTGATTGCAGTGTAGGTGTTAACTTCAAAGTTGCTTTTGTCGAAAAGTTATTTATATTGAGAAAATATGTTGCATTATCATTTTTCACTGCTATACTCGTATTATATGTAAATAATGGGGCATATTCATAGTTAAAGTAAAGTCGACACTAAAGTTAGTTACAGCTTTTTCATATCATTTTCAGTGGAATAGGTATTTGTGAAAAAAGCTGAAACTAACTTTCGTCTTATTTGGGGCTGACAAATTTTAACTTAGGGCCAATTTTTCAGTGCACGGCCGTGGTTTAAACTCAGTTTAAACGCCCGATCTGGCTGGTTTAAACTAAGATTGGCCAATCAAATGTTAGCCAGCTGTTCAATTTAAACTCAGTTTACTTAAACTAATTTTAAACTGGCACTGAACAACTGGCCCTTAGAGTCGACTTTATTTGGTCTATGAATATGCCCCAATATTTTTGGAGTCAAATGAAAATGAATTTCCCATGCATGTGTATATACAAACTCCATTAATTCCCTTCAGTACGGGGAAGCGACTACAGGACTGAGGAATCGGTAGCTACCTGATAAACACCGTCAATTACCGAACGACTACTTGCAGTGTATTTCATCGATTACTTTTACAAGGCAATGTCCTAGGCGGTAGTCATCATCGGCTTCTCAGTCCTGTAGTCGCTTCCCCGTACTGAAGGGAATTAATGGAGTTTGTATATACACATGCATGGGAAATTCATTTTCATTTGACTCCAAAAATATTGGGGCATATTCATAGACCAAATAAAGTCGACTCTAAGGGCCAGTTGTTCAGTGCCAGTTTAAAATTAGTTTAAGTAAACTGAGTTTAAATTGAACAGCTGGCAGACATTTGATTGGCCAATCTTAGTTTAAACCAGCCAGATCGGGCGTTTAAACTGAGTTTAAACCACGGCCGTGCACTGAAAAATTGGCCCTAAGTTAAAATTTGTCAGCCCCAAATAAGACGAAAGTTAGTTTCAGCTTTTTTCACAAATACNGTAAACTGAGTTTAAATTGAACAGCTGGCTAACATTTGATTGGCCAATCTTAGTTTAAACCAGCCAGATCGGGCGTTTAAACTGAGTTTAAATTGAACAGCTGGCTAACATTTGATTGGCCAATCTTAGTTTAAACCAGCCAGATCGGGCGTTTAAACTGAGTTTAAATTGAACAGCTGGCTAACATTTGATTGGCCAATCTTAGTTTAAACCAGCCAGATCGGGCGTTTAAACTGAGTTTAAACCACGGCCGTGCACTGAAAAATTGGCCCTAAGTTAAAATTTGTCAGCCCCAAATAAGACGAAAGTTAGTTTCAGCTTTTTTCACAAATACCTATTCCACTGAAAATGATATGAAAAAGCTGTAACTAACTTTAGTGTCGACTTTACTTTAACTATGAATATGCCCCATTATTTACATATAATACGAGTATAGCAGTGAAAAATGATAATGCAACATATTTTCTCAATATAAATAACTTTTCGACAAAAGCAACTTTGAAGTTAACACCTACACTGCAATCAATGCATTTGTACGATTTTGCGTTTGCAGTTTGTTGCTTTGAAAATAGCGTACCTATTAACTACCATTAGAATCGTTAAAAATATAAAAACCAGTTTTCTTTTTCTTTTCTTTTAATGCCGACATCAAATCACCAACAGTGCGGATTTGCGTTTTTGGGTCAATGTGTCCTTATCTTTAAAGTGAATTTGGGGAAAACCTAAGGCAGCTAGAAAACTGCGGTTTGTTGCATTTAAAATAGCGTAGCATCTACCATATGAATCGGTAAAAAAGTAAAAGTCGATTTTTTCAACTCAAATGCCGACGGCAAATAACCTACGAATTTGCAAATTGCATACATATTTGCATAACTTTCACATTTTAGGTTCACAAAGTTGTATCTCTCGCATACATATGCATGTACACAATATGTACATATTACATATTTCGACCTATGCATGCATTTATTTTAAGTAATTAACCAATTTAAAGAACAATAAAAGCGTTGTAAAAACGTAAAAAGCCGTCAGCATTTCGCTGTCTAACAAGAAAAACATGCATTTGCTTTACTGAGACAATTTCTGTTAAATTTATTTTGCCTCTGGCTGGTCTCTGTTAAAATTCGTTTTTGTCTCCGGCTGACCGCTCTTAAAATGCGCTTCGCCAGTATTGTTGGTATTTGACAATTTCCACGCTGATTCGTTCTTGAATCGAAGCAACAGCAAAAGGGAATGTGAAAAATATAATACATATTACATATTTCGACCTATGCATGCATTTATTTTAAGTAATTAACCAATTTAAAGAACAATAAAAGCGTTGTAAAAACGTAAAAAGCCGTCAGCATTTCGCTGTCTAACAAGAAAAACATGCATTTGCTTTAATGAGACAATTTCTGTTAAATTTATTTTGCCTCTGGCTGGTCTATGTTAAAATTCGTTTTTGTCTCTGGCTGGCCGCTCTTAACATGCGCTTCGCCAGTTTTGTTGGTATTTGACAATTTCCACGCTGATTCGTTCTAGAAACGAGCAACACCAAAAGGAAATGTGAAAAATCGCGTCGACAAAAATTCCGTGTATAAACACAGTCTTTGNAGTCTATGTTAAAATTCGTTTTTGTCTCTGGCTGGCCGCTCTTAACATGCGCTTCGCCAGTTTTGTTGGTATTTGACAATTTCCACGCTGATTCGTTCTAGAAACGAGCAACACCAAAAGGAAATGTGAAAAATCGCGTCGACAAAAATTCCGTGTATAAACACAGTCTTTGCAATAAATTTATATGCACGTATGTTTGTATGTATGTAGCGCAACTTCATACATATGTACATCAAAAACGAAGGAGCGATAATAAAACGGTGCTAACTGCAGGCGCCGGCGCAGGCAGCAGAACCAATAACTTGTGGTTTTAATAGGGATGTAGGGAATGTGAAACGCGAAACAATAGGGGTATTCTCTGAGTCTTGCAAAGCCCTTGCACGGTGCACGGATTGCACGGTTTGCAAAGCTGTCCCATACGAAAACCGGTTTTAACCCTCGTCCGGGCGCATATTCTTACAACGCTAACCGGGCGCAAAGGTACAATTGTACCTTCATATAGTTTTGATATGAATTTTTACTGGGGTTTAATTTTTTTATAAAAACTGATAACATTTAATCATTACACGTTATTTTGAACATGTTTACAAATTTTTTGTTATGACAATTGTTTAAAAAAAAAAAGTAAAAATAGAAACACAGTAGCCTGCATAAAATGCACTCCGAAAAATGCAACAATATGTACCCTCCATACATACAAATGTATGTACTCAATATTTTTCATACTGGTGCAACCAGGGCTGCCAACTTGGCTCAAACCGTGCCATTTTTGGCAATATTTTACATCAAATGGCACTTAATTTTTCAATTTGGCACAAAGTGCCAAAATGGCACTTTTGAAAAATAGCAATATCACAAAATATTTTTGTGAAATACTTTGCGTGTACTTCTTTTTCTCAATTAAAATTTTCTAATTTCTAAAGGTTATTCAACTGGTTCATTTTATTTTGGCATTGCACTTTTGTTTTAGAAATGTGGTTCTTTTTAGCTACATGGGAAGCGTTATAAAGGATAGCACCTTTTTTGGCACTTTTATTTTTCTATTTGGCACATTTTGGCACTTTTTTATCCTTAATATGGCACCAAATAGCTAAGGATAGTTGGCAGCCCTGACCGGAACAAAAATAATACGATGTTTATTTGGTTCAGTTTATATTTGCTGCTACTTGCGATCACAATTCTGGTTTAGCATCCTACATAATCTACAAAAATCATAACCCCCGGTTTCAGGGAAAAAATCAACGTCGAAAGTTTCTAAAAGATCTCTCCAATCAGCTATGCATGCCTTCAGTTGAATCTCGAAGTGCAAATCGAATGATGATGAGAAGCCATTTCCTTCGAAGTGCAATAGAAATGGTACTTGGCCGTCGCGTTGTGGCATCTACAGCAGCTGTCCTTCAATTACCTCATGGTAGCCGCGGAGCCTCCCCTATCACTGGACGTTGCTATATCTGTCGGAACTCAAATAGGAAACAACGTAAAACTCGAATGCTTTGCTTATCTTGTGCTTATCCAATTAGTGATGAACATTCAGTTTCAAAAACAACGTGTATTTCTTGCGAAGAAATTCTCTAAAAATTTCAAAATGTATATTCCAAATCGTTGTTCCTAAATTGAATTGTCTCGATTGTTACTTTTTTATATAGTTTATTATCGCTTCTTATATGAATTAGCTCCGTTTGTGTCTCTTTTTTTTATAAAAAAAGTTATATATAATTAAAAATAATAATAATCTTCTTTTTTCTTCATACCAGATATATGAAGGTACAATTGTACCTATGCGCTTTGACGTGGGTGTAAATTTAACTCGGCGCTCTATTTCAGAAAATAGTGGCCAATTTTGTTTTAAATTAAGGGAACATGTGGCGCAACAAAAATGTAGAGATGTCACGAAGATCCAGCCCTCTAAGTTTTCTGGAAAAAAAGTTATTGTAATTTAAAAACGCAAAAGTTACAATTGTACCTAGTCGCACGGACGAGGGTTAACCGTGCAATCCGTGCAATCTGTGCACCATGCAAGGGCTTTGCAAGACTCAGAGAATACCCCTAATGTATACATACGCTTATACAAATGTATGCGAATGTATGGAATTTAGATAAACGAGTGAAATTTTATGAAAAGTAACGAGTGTACATATATATATAAATATATATAACCGCATATATATATTAGATGAAACCGTTTTTCTTGTAACGGCGAATATTTTACCGAAATATACATGCAATTTTATGAAAATTATATGATGTATATTTATACGTATGTACCTACATATACATATGTATGTACATATATGGTTTGCATGCATTAAAAGCTGTGACAGACGGCAAAGCTTATGCATATAATCTGGCAGACATATGCGCATAATAATTTTGACCTAACAGATGGCAGTTATGCTAATAAACGAGCCGCAAGGTTGTGAGTTCGGCCACGGCCAGTTGAATTTTCATTTATTTCGTTTTAATTCTTTTTTTTATAAGTTCTATATTTTTTTTACGTTGCTTTCAGTTGGTTGTCGTTGACTTTTTATTAAAATTCGACTCTAAAAATTTAAATTAAATAATAGTAAAATAAAAAATGTGATATAAAATAAAGCAAATGAAAATAAAATAAAGAAAAGTTAAATATATAGATCAAATAAAATAAAAAAATATAAAATGAATAATAAAAACAAAAAATTTTTTGGCAATCGCTCCAACCGAGGATCGAACCTGGTAGCTACAGGCTTGTAGCCCGTAACTCTTACCACTCGGCTACCGCGGACGCGGAACACGCGTGCTTTGGTATCTTACTTGTATAAAAGACAATAGCTGGCCGTTTTTACCAGTGTTGTCAACGAAAATTGCCCAGATCCGAGTTAATTCCCAAAAACTCGGTGCATTAGTTCGGCTGCTTATTCACATTTTAAAGAGGAAAATGCGTGAGTCAAAGCAAATAAAGGCTGTTTATGCAAATAAGCGAGCCCCTTTGTCAACCGTATAACTCACTCCTTTTGCTGGGTGCTTTTCCAGCGATGTATGCAATTTCGGGTTGGTTGTTGGCTACTCCTGCTGTACGAAAATGCGGATTGCAGTTTTGTGCGTATACCGATGTGTCGGGAGTGGGTGCCTGGTCTGTTCTGGGTTAACTCCTTCGAGATTGTTGTAGTAGATATGTTGAGCAACGGGCAACTACGAACTACTGAACTTGAGTGCGAGACGCAATTCACACGATAGCACACGCGAACTTAGCACTTGTATTTTTCTGTCGCTACGGAATTCGCACTTGGGGAGATTTCAACAAATAGCTTTTTCGCTAAGCACTATGAAAACTTGATTATATTAGTTTTTATATAATCTTAATTTAAAACAAAAGTCCCCCGTTGCAGCGAATGCAGTTTGAAATAAAATTTTTCGCTGTTTCTCCTGCTTCTGGTGCGCCTGAAAATGTCAATGGGAATGAGCGAGAAAATAGAAACATTGGAAATGACAGCTGCCGTTCAGTATTGAGCAGCGTAATTTCTATTTAGATTTTCAAGGTAATGTTTAAGATTTTAATTCAACTTGTAATTCATTTACAAAATGACTTATAACTAATTACCAATAATATTTTAAGTGGACTGTATGATGATGTGAATGAATTTTAATTATAAAATATAGCAGGAATTGAGCAATTGATTTGGGTTGCAGAGTGCGGAGGGATTGTAGATAATAGTAATACATGTATAGATGGATGGTTGATACTTAGGTGATGCAAATGCAGGTGAAACTCCACGTTGTGGTTGAACTCCCGCGTAGATAATATTAGATGAAAACAAGTAGGTAGTTTGTCACGAACTTTTGTAGTGCCCGGGTAAGCTAAGTCCGTCCAGGGTTCCTGAAATTGGAATTCCTACTTCTCTCCTTCAAAATGATAAATCTTCAATTTCAATCCATTTACTCTTTATTATTAAAATGTTTATTAAGAATTCCTATCAAGAACGCTTAAAGGCAGTGGGAGTGAATATCCCTCCACTAACCTTACCCGTCGGCGGGAGTGGTA
>NW_016158139.1:82150-83594 GCF_001687245.7 Rhagoletis zephyria
TACTAGCCCACTTAAAGTAGTTGACAAAGTTACAAATCTTGGGTTTGTTATTAACTCTAAGCTAACTTGTGAGGATCATGTTAACAAAACTGTGAGCAAAATATATTATACTCTTCGATATCTTAGAATTACTTCGCAATATGTTCCTTTAGCCACTAAGAAAAAGTTGGTTCAGAGTTTAATAGTTCCACTTATTACGTATTCTGAGATAGTTTATAGCAAACTAGATTCTCACTCTAAGCACAAGTTGGACGTAGCATTTAATTATGCCACGAGATACGTATACGGTCTGAAGAAGTTTGACCATCTTTCCTTGTTGAGAAACTCGATACTTGGCTGCGACATACAAAATTTCTTAAATGCCAGGAACTGCATCTTTATTTTTAAACTAATTACTCTTGCGAAACCGGAATACCTATATGAAAAACTCATATTTACTAAATGCTCTCGCTCTTTAACTCTAATTGTGCCCAAGTTCAATTACTTATGCTCATCCCGACTGTTTTTCGTTAACGCTGTTAGACTTTGGAACTCCCTTCCTCAGTCGCTAAGGAGGTTATTGTCTAGAGGCAGCTTCAAGAAACTTATACTTCAGTATTTCTCTAATTAAAATTTCTTGAAAACATGGTTATCGACTCTCGCAATCTAAATTATGTTGCGGGGATTTCGGTATATGCGGCTCAACTTTTGTTCGGCGGTGTAGTCAGCATGTCGCATGAGCCCTTGTAGCGCCAGCACGTAGTCTTTAAATCTCTCGCCGGGTCGTTGGACGCGCTGCCTAATCTCATCGTCCAAGTGCTCGAAATACCGAGAGCTTAGGAAAAACTTAAGAAAGTCCTTCTTGAAGGAGTCCCATTCCTGCCAGTGCCGGTTATTGTTCCGGAACCACACCAAAGCCTTGTCTTTCAGCAACTCAGGTAGCGCTCGTGGGATCGAGTTGCGATCGATTTCGTAGCCGTCTGCTAGTTCTTCGACTCGCTCAATAAAACTCAGGGGATCCTTACCGCCGTCGTACCGCAAACCCCATTTTATTACTCGGTCCATAGTGGTAGCACATGATAGTGGGGGGGTACTACGTACACCGGTGGCGGTCTATCTTCACGGAGCCTGGTCGCTCCATGTGTGTTTTCGTCCTCACTTGCAATACCTGGAGGTGGCGGTACAATGTTACCTGGTAGTTGTAGTTCGCTGGTCCCCTTGGGTGTTGCCGGGTTCATCAAAGTGGTCGGCCGTGCATGCCGAAGGGCCAATTCCGTGAAGCGATCCTTGAGTCCTGCGTTGTCACTCTCCGTCTGGATAAAGGTCGAGAGATGCTTACGAAGCTCGTTCACTGTTCCAGAACTCTCGAGGCCGAACTCAGTGGCGTAGGTTAGTAGTTCCTCTCTGTTGAGGTAGTACACCCACGTTACTTTCACCATTGCTGCAAATTTTCTCCTTCGTTCTC
>NW_016158139.1:88245-108536 GCF_001687245.7 Rhagoletis zephyria
TCGTTCTCTTCTTGCTGATATTCCCCTTGCTCCCTTGTTGTTTTTCTCGTTGACTTCTCTCTTACTTATCGTTAATTTCTCGTTGACTTCTCAAAGTCCCTGCTCGGGCGCCATTTGTGACGAACTTTTGTAGTGCCGGGGTAAGCTAAGTCCGTCCAGGGTTCCTGAAATTGGAATTCCTACTTCTCTCCTTCAAAATGATAAATCTTCAATTTCAATCCATTTACTCTTTATTATTAAAATGTTTATTAAGAATTCCTATCAAGAACGCTTAAAGGCAGTGGGAGTGAATATCCCTCCACTAACCTTACCCGTCGGCGGGAGTGGTAACCTCCGCCGAATATAAGACTAAACGCAAATGAGGTGGAAACTCCCAGGTGCGCTTCGTTTGCCGGTAGTGTGTGCCCACCGACTAGTATACCTGCCTACTAGCGACTGCCTCCTTTTACAAAATATCTCCTCGCTTTTATACTCTTCTGCGCGCAGGCAGACTGTTATTCTACAATAACAATGCTTAACTACAAATGTTAAGAAATTAACAAACTTCAACTAGCAACAATTGAATACTGAATATAGTGTTGTACAATTCACCAAGTATATAAGTATATGTAAGTTCAATACAATTCAATTTATATAAGTAAATCTGATACAATTCAATTTAAACAATTCAATTAATTTAATTATTATAATTAACTCAATATAATACTTCATAAAAAAATAAATAATGTTGTGGAGACTCCAAAGCCCCTGGATTTGGGTCCTCACAAGTTATCGACCTCCAACGGTGTTGCGGAGGAATTTTTGTTGATGATGAGGTATTATAGTTGCTGGTTCGGTAAAACGATCCCTGCTGTCTTCTGTAGGTGTCGATCGCAAAAAGAAGAAGGATGGCAAAGCGGAGAATGCCTTTATAGGTTACACTGTAAGCAACTGCTGCCTGTCTATAGCTAACACTGGAATATTCAGGNAAAGAAGAAGGATGGCAAAGCGGAGAATGCCTATATAGGTTACACTGTAAGCAGCTGCTGCCTGTCTGTAGCTAACACTGGAATATTCAAGCAGGGGTGCTTTAATTCTGTGCAAGCACAGGGATGCATTTGAGATTAAAGGATGCGCAGGGATGCATGCTTCAAGTGGGCGCAAGTCATTTGAACAGATGTTATATTTTATTTCTGAGCCCATTTTGTTATCATAGTAATCATATCCTACTAATATAATAAATGTGAAAGTTTGTATTTTTGGGAAACCATCAGATGGAAACAAGCGAACGGTAGGGACACGAATTTCGATACGATACGATACCATATCGATACTTTTGGCATTCGATACCGATATTTTCTACTCGATNGTGGAAACAACTGAACGGTAGGGACACGAATTTCGATACGATACGATACCATATCGATACTTTTGGCATTCGATGCAGCCCTGTAATGTTGTACTGAACATTGAATTGTTTTACCTTTTGCAACCCTGTAATAACAACTGAGAATTGTATTTTTTGTAATAAACTGTCTTGAATTCTGAATTTTTAAAGAAAAGTCACGCGGTTTTTCACTTCACCTTAATTTTATAACAAGGTTCGTATTACTATTAATGTCTTCGCAACACTCACATTACAAGGATAATGTTATTAACAATTCTTTCCGATATAAATTGGGCTTTTAAGAGCAGAAATGTGTAATATAGTTAGGATTGCATGTGGTGGAATTTGAACCCGCGACCTCGGTATTTTAAGACAACACCACAATCTCTACGTGTTGTTACACAATATGTTAGTGTTTGACCGAGATTCCCCTCCGATTTGTAAAGTGCGCCTTAAGTTCTGAACACATTAAAAACGACGAGCTACGGGCCACAGGTTCCAATTTGTTATCTTCATTGTCTAAACGCTTTGTCGATGGCGACATGATTTTTTTGAATGCGTCGGCGACATCATGAATTTGTACGAGTTTGACATAAAAGAAGAGGAAGGACCTTATCTGTCGCTGGAAAAATAGAAATAGATCTAATCTGGCCACAACCACAGTCGTCGCGTTGCCCGGTCGGCACCAAAATATATATCTACATAAGATAGGGCTGCCAGATATCTCTGTTGCCAAACCGGGAAACTTTAGGGAGGGCCTCTCGATCCCTTCTCTTTCATTTCGACGTGCGAAAGGTGTAGTGAAATTTTATTTTGACAGACAACCAAAAACATAAAAACATGACATCATGAGATCATTACAAAGCACATAGAATTTTTCACAATGCATGAACCTTTTTTTATTCTTTATAAAAATATAGTTTATACTAAATATATGAAAAAAATCAAAAAAAAATTTTTAAACTTTGTGCTAAACTCGGCAAAATTAAATAAATTTGGATACAAATTTGCAACATTCTAATCAGACTTTATACAAATTTTTAAAATGAAGTTTTGCAGCCCATTAAATTTTNTTGTTAAACTTTGTGCTAAACTCGGCAAAATTAAATAAATTTGGATACAAATTTGCAACATTCTAAACAGACTTTATACAAATTTTTAAAATGAAGTTTTGCAGCCCATTAAATTTTAGTTAATTTTTTGTATTGTTTTTACTGAGAGTTTCTTCCATACAAACTATCTTCGATAATTCTTTTTATATGGAGGACACTGTCAGCAAAAAAAAAATGCTAAAAATCAAAGAAATTTGCTGGCAACTTCAGACTTGCACTTTATTAATTGGCCCAAAAGCTACATTTTCAAAATTTTTCTAGAAGATCTGATTAGAAATTGTGATCTGATGAAAGAGCCTCCGAGCAAATAATTTTGTACGGCACTGTACTCTAGGTNCCAAATGCTACATTTTCAAAATTTTTCTAGAAGATCTGATTAGAAATTGTGGTCTGATGAAAGAGCCTCCGAGCAAATAATTTTGTACGGCACTGTACTCTAGGTTTCATGAAAGAAAAAAACTTAAGTACAAGATAACATAAAAATATCAGTCATATTTTTCGTTGCTGTGAACTTGTTTCAAAACTTCTGTCTTTTCCTTAATGTAATTCTAAAACTCTGTGCACGTCATTTTGAACGTATTTAGGTACATATGGGAGGTTCCATGGGAAAGTGGACCACAGTGTGAAAATTAGTTTCTTTATAAAACTAACAAACGTGTGGATGAGACATAAGTAGAAATCTTGAATCATGCAAAAAATAACAAATTAAAGCTTTAGATGCAATTTTATTACCGTTTTTTACATTTTGAAATCAAGTTCTAAGTAATTTTTTTGATTGAGTTTAAAGTAGGTTGTGTTGAATGCACTTTCAAATAATCGCGGACTCGTCCATTATCTATATACCCTTGTGGTCAGCTGTTAAGTTAAGTTACATTTTGACCAGTTTTGGTTTTTTATTTTGTTAATCAAATGTTTATAGATTTTTTTTATGAAAGTCTAGCACATTACCTAACCAGAACCACATAAATCTGCATTTCAAACTCCTTACAAAAATTATAAAAATTCAACAAACTTTAACAATTACACCCAAAAATTTTAAACTTTTTGTTCAGAATTTTTAGGAATGCAGTTTTGTAGTCCATTAAATTTAAGTACGTAAAAGTTAAAATTTCAAGACGCTAGGAAATCGCGTTTATTTTTAATAATTTGTTTGGCTGACTGTGCAAAGCATTTTCTTCTATATAAATAAAAGGCACCATCCCAAGATAAAACGTGAGTGAATTTAACCCCTACTTGGTTTCTTATATTTTTTAATAACTAATCTTTATATATGGACCACACTAAAAGCTCCTTTTCATATAAAAATTCGTACGTGTCCTACCCGTGACAAACGTTGTCCCACCCGTGACAGAGGAATTTCGGATTTTTTGTATAATAAATCCATTATTTTTTTTGTACTTTTTGCTTTGTTTGTGTTCCTGGTTCTTTGTTTTATTATAAGACATCAAGTTCACTCAGAAAAATGAAATAAATTCGCAGAGTTTCCGTAAAATATATCTGCTCCAAAAAGCAGGTTCTTTTTTTTGTCCCACCCGTGACAGAAGAAATAAATCAAATTTTTTCCATATAAAAGTAAGCTTGAATTTTTTCGTATTTTGTAATAACTCATGTAATAGTCAATTAGGTGTAACTTTATCAAATTGTAGAATTGTTGAGTACTTTATACTTAAATTTAAGCAAGAAAGAACATTTTTTCTGTACAAATGTCCAACCCGTGACGGTGGAATCGCCCATATACGAATCATCAACTATTGCTTGTGCAAAGTTCAACTATCTCGAAATGTGACTATTTCACAAATTAAACCGGTGCACTGAGAGAAAGAAGTTTAGAATTAAAAAAGCGTGCTAAATTAAAAAAATACGCATATGAAAGAGCGCCAACCCAACCGTAATACATTTAAGTATAAAAATTTTAGTATTTAGTATACAAATATTCACTTCAAATACGCCCATATTAAAATGAAGCGATTTGCAATTACTGATTGCTTTTTCATAATTAAGTTAAAAAAATATTTAAATTCCATGCTGGTTGTAATGGGAATTGAGCCCTGACCCTCTGGAAATTAGCAAATTGTGGCAAGCATCTTCGCGCATACAGCTTCACCAGACATGTAATTGTGCATTTAAATGTTGCGTTTGAATCAACACCACGCGTGCGTGTTATGAAAGTATTATTTTTAAATACGAACATTTTTAAACGATAATCAAATAGAAAATATTCATGTTTACTATGCGTGATTTTCCTCAGTGAATTCATAACATTTTTCTGAATATTACAACGCGTTTTTTCAAATGAAAAACCGGGACACTAAAACGAATCCCGGGACATTTAAAGGTTGGACCGGGACACCGGGACAAATAGTCTAAAACCGGGACATGTCCGGGAAAACCGGGACGTCTGGCAGCCCTACATAAGAGTACGTGTTAAAATAATTTGACAGCTATAGTCCATAGCTCGTCGTTTTCATTGTGTTTGGGCTATTAATGTTGTGGCACAAAAGGGGTCCCTTCAGTTTTATGTCGACTTTGAACGGCGATTTTGTTTTAATGGGAAGCTGTTTTTCATTTTCAAGTTTTGAGCACTTCTAATCATTACACCACAGCGGCCCATATACGATACCTATATTCATATAAATTATTTGGATTTTGGTATCGATATTTGGAATATCGAGTCTTTTTATTCCGATATTAATGGAAGAGTACCATGTCGCTACTGAACGGATTTGCATGGAATTTTGTACACAGATGTCTTATGACCTACGTTGGTGAATAGGTTACTTTTTTGAAGGGTTGCCACCTGTTAAAAAGTTTAATTATAATAATACGCGGAAACGACTGAGCTGATTTGCATGAAATTTTGCACACAGATATCTTATGATCTACGTTGGAAAATAAGCTACTTTTTTAAGAGTTTCCACCTGTTAAAAAAGTTGAATTACATTAATTCGCGGAAATGACTTAACTGATTTGCATGACAGTTTGCACACGGAGAGCTTATGACCTTGATTGGAAAATAGGCTACTTTTTTGAGAGTTGCCATCTGCTAAATTGTTTAATTAAATTAATACGTGGAAACGTCCTCCTGAAATTATCTACTGGGTAGTACTTGTGTATGTGTCCTCAGCCGTGTACCTGATGAGAAACTGTCACTTTTTTTGGAATTTGCCTGAAAAAAATTAAAAAACTAAACAGAAAGAAGGAAAACTCACCAGATATTCAACATGTCAGAAAAAACGTTTTGTTATCAATTTTCGACTACTAATGACAGAAAGCTTAGTCTTTTTTTCATAGCAGAAATCTGCTAAATATTAGAGTGTCTGCATTTACCTTCATTGAAATAACAGGACAATAAAAGTGTGGGCCAGGGCACCAAGACAATTTGTCCAAATCAGGACATATACTGAAAAACCAGGACGTCTGGCAGACCTATGTGGATGTTTAAGATTAAAACGTCTCAGGACGTATTTTTGAATTTAACATTATCAGCCGCGATATACTACGTAAAAGGTGTTTAACATATACCTCGCTACAAGGGTGTCCACTAAGATCTCAAAAACGTATGAAAAGGCGCAAAGATACAGCCGGAAGCGGAAGGAGTTCGATTCTGACCTCTTTGATTTCGTTTGGGAGGCAACACAACCAACCCCTGGAAACGCGGATTCCATAGTGTCCAACATACAAAAAAAAACTTGCAGAAGCGTGTAATGCAACTATGCGTCGGTCAACACACCGATGCAATCGTAGGCCAGTCTACTGCTGGAACGATGAAATAGCTGAGCTAAGAAGAATAAGCAACGCAGCCAGACGCTGTCATCAGCGAAACTGCTTAAACCAATGTGAACCAATACTCAGAGATCGATACAAGCGGCGCAGAGAGAATCTTAAAATAGCCATTGCTTGCAGCAAAAAACAATGCTTCGAAAAGCTTTGCGAAGATGCAAATGTTGACCCATGGGGAAACGCCTGCAAAGTGTGTATGTCTAAACCTGGCACCAAACCCCAGCAGCCCACAAACATAATTTTTTAACGGAAATCGTGGAAACTCTTTTTCTAAAAGACGATATTATTACAACGGCAGCATCTACATATCAATCCGCAAGGCAACCGACCCCAATTACAGTCGAAGAATTGTTAGAAGTTACAAAGAATATTAAATATAGTACGGCACCTGGGGTAAATAGTATAGCCAACAAAGCTCTGAAAGCAGATATAATCTAAAAACAAAACTGGTTTGTAGATATATATAATGCATGTCTGCTAGAATGTATATTTTGAGCACCGTGGAAAGTAAAACGTTTAGTGCTACTATTAAAGCCAAAAAAGAACCCTGATGAACCCTCGTCATATCGCCCATTATGTATGTTGGACACTATCGGCAAATTATATGAAAAGCTAATATGCAACCGTTTACAGACAGTAATTGCAACCGCTGGTGGGTTATCCGAAACGCAATACGGATTCAGAAAGAAAAGATTGATTATCGATGGCACGAAAAGAGTAGAGTCTGCCGTGAGCGGCAAAAGATGGAAATGCTGATCCAAAAAATATTGCGGCGTTGTAACATTAGACGTACATAATGGGCTAATTAATCAATGCCCTTCGTGAAATGAGTACTCCTCTCTCAGGTACGATACAGATGAAGGCCTTAGAAGTATGCATATCCAGAATGGTCAGTTTTAGGCCCTTTTCTCTGGACAATTATGTACGATGGTGTCCTAAAACAACAGCAACCAGATTCAGTGAAACTGATTGCGTACGCCGATGATCTTGTAGTAGCTGCGGTCGCTAAACATCTCGAAGACCTGCGCCGCACCTGCAATGCATCTATTTGTGGAATATGAAATTGGTTCTCAACGATGGGTTTACAACTTTCCGAGCACAAAACTGAGGTTCTACTCATAAGTACAAGAAAAATTCTGTGGTCATAAGCAATAACCGCCTAAGTCGACTTAAGAAATAATTGAGTAATATATGCTATCGTTTTTTGCAACTACTATTCCATGTGTATGTGAAACTCGCATATCGTTACCTACGCTATTTAAAAGTTATAGATAAAAATATTTTGGTTTCCCCATAAGGTTAACATTACAATCCAAATCCTTAAAGCGTTTTTTCGCGAATTCAGGTTTTTCGACTTAGGACATTATTGCTTATGACAGAATTAGAGAAAGGATAAGCATTATGGTGGAAGACTATGAGATAATATCCCAGCCCTCCCTCAAATATCTAGGAGTAATACTAGACTCGAAGCACAACTTCAAAGAGCATTTGTTGTACATAACAGAAAACGCTACAAAATCTTACGGCGCCTTTTCACAAACGTGGCAGCAGCGATGGGGAACCTCATCAAAGGGTCGGTGGACACACAGACTGATACCTAATGTCTACAACTGGACAAATAGGAGAAACGGGGACCCCAATTTCCACCTAATGCTGACGACACTAGTCTATAACGTCCGACTTGTCGTCAAGTCATAGAAAATGCAGATCACGTTATGTTCTCATTCCCACGTTTCTTGTATGTTAGAAATAGCTTAGAAAATGCACCAGAAAGTAGGCTCGCGGCGGAAAATTTGACTGCGAGTATGTGTCAGGCCTATGAAAATTCGAAAGCTGTCTGCAATGCGTCAGCTATAATTATGACTGAATTATGACACTCAGATAATCTCAGACATCAGTCCGTCCATTATACTGAGGGGACTTAATTGTCCTATATCACTCCTATGCAGTGTTGCCAGAACTTTTGGACCAACCGACTAAATTGGCAAAAAATACCGGCTAAAAACGGCTAAACTGTTTCAACTAANAGACTTAATTGTCCTATATCACTCCTATGCAGTGTTGCCAGAACTTTTGGACCAACCGACTAAATTGGCAAAAAATACCGGCTAAAACCGGCTAAACTGTTTCAACTAAATTTCACGTGTTTTATTTAAATAGATCACAAGTAGAAACACTAGTTCTTGGAGAGGTTGCAAGTTCAAGCTGGAACAAATTTTGAAATTAGGAAAAACATATGATTGTGGCACATGGTTGGATTTTTTGTCGAAGATAGTTTGAATAAACAAGTTTGTTAAACTTAAAAATTTACAAACTTGAGCGATTTAAAATGAAAAATGTAATTAAATACTTGTTTACTTAATTAATTTAGTTAATTTCAAAGATTTGAAAGGTACTCGGCTAAAAAAACAGTATTCGTTATCCGAGTACAATCTCAACCAGAGTAGATATAGGAAACCCAACAGTTATAGGGCATTCCCACGAGGCGATTTTACAGGCAACAAAAGTTGAATGAGACGAGGCGATTTTCGATTCAACACCAATTACAATTTACATTATTTAAAATGAATTTAAATCGCAATATTTTATCAATTGGCGTAAATTTGGTAAGCCAAGCGTTGGTAAAGTGTTTTAGCGAAGCTGACACAAACATGGGTGCTTTTCGTACACCTCCAAAAACGTAATCACATTAATTTAATTTATTTTAAATTATAATATTTTNTTACTATTTACATTATTTAAAATGAATTTAAATCGCAATATTTTATCAATTGGCGTAAATTTGGTAAGCCAAGCGTTGGTAAAGTGTTTTAGCGAAGCTGACACAAACATGGGTGCTTTTCGTACACCTCCAAAAACGTAATCACATTAATTTAATTTATTTTAAATTATAATATTTTTCCCAAATTTAATAAAACAAGTTTTACCAAGCCATCGCTAGAATACAATTTCAAAATGGTGGTATGTATCAGGGATGGGCGTAATCAGGAAAATGAATAATTGAATAAAAAAAAAATAAGAATAAGTTTTCATTCATCATTTCAACATTTTTGAATGACGAATAAATTTATATTCTTCATTCAAGCACTTTCGAATTTTAGTTTTTTTTTTGAACTCATATATTTTTATTGCGATCTGTTTTTTTTCTTTTTAACATAAAGCAATATTTGAAACTTAAATACTAAATAAGAAAATAATCATGTATGGAGTACACCCAGTGGCGCAACCATATTCTATTCGCAGGTATTCAATGTTATTAGAGATCTAATATTGATTTCCTTTTAAGGCGCAGGAATGACACTGTATGAGAAGTTAGTGTAGAAATAAGAGGATTTGGGTGATCATGAATTTTTTGTCGGTGCGCCAAGACGTGCTTTTTTATTTCGGAAGCAACAGTAGGGATTTTAAGGTCACGGTGTATTTGGTTGCTTGTGACATAGAGCGGAGTTTTTGATTGGAATCTTTGGAGTATTTCTATATTGGAGGTTGCTGCNGGCTAAAAAAACAGTATTCGTTATCCGAGTACAATCTCAACCAGAGTAGATATAGGAAACCCAACAGTTATAGGGCATTCCCACGAGGCGATTTTACAGGCAACAAAAGTTGAATGAGAAGTTGAAAGTGGAAAAGTTGCCATCCCTATTCAGACGAGGCGATTTTCGATTCAACACCAATTACTATTTACATTATTTAAAATGAATTTAAATCGCAATATTTTATCAATTGGCGTAAATTTGGTAAGCCAAGCGTTGGTAAAGTGTTTTAGCGAAGCTGACACAAACATGGGTGCTTTTCGTACACCTCCAAAAACGTAATCACATTAATTTAATTTATTTTAAATTATAATATTTTTCCCAAATTTAATAAAACAAGTTTTACCAAGCCATCGCTAGAATACAATTTCAAAATGGTGGTATGTATCAGGGATGGGCGTAATCAGGAAAATGAATAATTGAATAAAAAAAAAATAAGAATAAGTTTTCATTCATCATTTCAACATTTTTGAATGACGAATAAATTTATATTCTTCATTCAAGCACTTTCGAATTTTAGTTTTTTTTTTGAACTCATATATTTTTATTGCGATCTGTTTTTTTTCTTTTTAACATAAAGCAATATTTGAAACTTAAATACTAAATAAGAAAATAATCATGTATGGAGTACACCCAGTGGCGCAACCATATTCTATTCGCAGGTATTCAATGTTATTAGAGATCTAATATTGATTTCCTTTTAAGGCGCAGGAATGACACTGTATGAGAAGTTAGTGTAGAAATAAGAGGATTTGGGTGATCATGAATTTTTTGTCGGTGCGCCAAGACGTGCTTTTTTATTTCGGAAGCAACAGTAGGGATTTTAAGGTCACGGTGTATTTGGTTGCTTGTGACATAGAGCGGAGTGCGCACAATCATTCTTAGAGTTTTTGATTGGAATCTTTGGAGTATTTCTATATTGGAGGTTGCTGCAGAGCCCCATAATTGTATTCCGTATGTCCATACTGGTTTTAAAGCACATGAATAGAGTAAGAGCTTACTCTCGAGTGAGACTTGAGACTTCGGGTTCAGTAACCAATGTAAATTTCTAAGCTTCATTCCCAGTGCTTTGCGTTTAGTGAAAGTATGAGTTTTCCACGTAAGCTTGCTGTCGCGGTGCATGCCTAAGTATTTTGCCGCATCACGCTGTGGAATATCCACGTTATTGAGTTTTACGGGCGGGCAGGTTTTACGTTTAAGGGAGAACGTAACCTGGACAGACTTTGTTTCATTTGGCTTAGTTCGCCAATCTTTCAGCCATTGTGTTATTTTGTTGAGGCCATTTTGGAGTTTAACCGAGGCGAGTTTTCGAAGGGTGTCCATTGCAAGAATTGCAGTATCATCTGCAAATGTACCAAAAATTGCTCCTTCGGATGCTGGTAAATCATATGTGTATAACAGGTAAAGGACGGGATCCATCACACTGCCTTGAGGTACACCAGCTGAATTTTCGTAGAGTTCAGACTGCTCCTCGCCTTGCTTAACAAAGAAAAATCGATTTTTGAGATAGGACTCGATAAAGATATAATAGTTTATCGGAAGGGTACTCTTTATTTTGTAAAGTAAGCCATCATGCCATACTCGACCGAAAGCTTGAGATATATCGAGGAATGCAGCTGTACAATACTTTTTGTGCTCGAATGCAGTGTGAATACAGTTTACAAGCCTGTGAACTTGTTCGATTGTGCTGTGTTTTTTCCTAAAACCGAATTGGTGATTAGGGATAATCTTTCTTTGTTCTATTGCTGGCATCAATCTTTTGAGAAAAAGAGTCTCAAGAATTTTAGAGGCGATGGGTAGCAAACCGATATGACTCAACTCTGTCTGCACTTTTTCCTGGTTTAGGACTCATTTTTACCTGGGAAACTTTCCATTGAGGTGGAACGGAACCAGATGAGAGAACTGCGTTATAAATATAAGTCAGGAAAGTGATTCCTTCTTCCGGGAGCTGTTTTAATATTTCTCCAGAGATTAGATCGTAACTGGGAGCCTTCTTAGCTTTGAGTTTTTTGATCGCTTCCTTAACCTCTGCTTTAGATAATTTTTTTATGGGTGGGTCCATTTGGTAGGGTTGTTGGAGAGTCTGTCTTACTGTTTGTGCAGTATAGGGAGAGGGTTCAATTTCATGCCGAGCAAACACATTTTTTAGGTGACGTGCAAATGTGCTTGCTTTTTCGAGATTACTTTTAGCCCATTGGCTGTTTTCCATTCTGATAGCGGGTTGTGCCAGAGTTGGCCTCTTTAATTTTTTTGCTGCTTTCCAGAGGGAATAATCGCTGGCAGCTGTAGCGCAGGGAACTGCGTTCTTTTTGCAAGATTTCTTTGAGCTCTCTCGTTAGCGTATTTAATCTTGTTTTGTCTTCAGGATGTCTAGTCTGCTGCCACTTCTTTCTAGCCTGGCGTTTTTTGGTCAGTTTTTCTTTTACAAGAGAAGAGATTCTTGTACGCTGTGATTTGCTTAGAATGGGTGCTGATCTCCAAGCAGCTTGTTGGATGCAGTAATTGAAGTGTTTAACAGCTGCAATGATATCTTCGCTACATTTCAGCGAGTGGTTCAAATTTAATTTTGAAGATGTTAGGCTTTGGAAGAGATTGCAGTCAGTTCTGTTGTTGTGAAGGGAACATTGAGAGTTTGAGTCAACAAGGTTATTGCTTAGAGTGACCATTACGGGAGAATGGTCTGAGGATAAATCGAATCAGGGATTACATATTATNAGATTAGATCGTAACTGGGAGCCTTCTTAGCTTTGAGTTTTTTGATCGCTTCCTTAACCTCTGCTTTAGATAATTTTTTTATGGGTGGGTCCATTTGGTAGGGTTGTTGGAGAGTCTGTCTTACTGTTTGTGCAGTATAGGGAGAGGGTTCAATTTCATGCCGAGCAAACACATTTTTTAGGTGACGTGCAAATGTGCTTGCTTTTTCGAGATTACTTTTAGCCCATTGGCTGTTTTCCATTCTGATAGCGGGTTGTGCCAGAGTTGGCCTCTTTAATTTTNACTGTTTGTGCAGTATAGGGAGAGGGTTCAATTTCATGCCGAGCAAACACATTTTTTAGGTGACGTGCAAATGTGCTTGCTTTTTCGAGATTACTTTTAGCCCATTGGCTGTTTTCCATTCTGATAGCGGGTTGTGCCAGAGTTGGCCTCTTTAATTTTTTTGCTGCTTTCCAGAGGGAATAATCGCTGGCAGCTGTAGCGCAGGGAACTGCGTTCTTTTTGCAAGATTTCTTTGAGCTCTCTCGTTAGCGTATTTAATCTTGTTTTGTCTTCAGGATGTCTAGTCTGCTGCCACTTCTTTCTAGCCTGGCGTTTTTTGGTCAGTTTTTCTTTTACAAGAGAAGAGATTCTTGTACGCTGTGATTTGCTTAGAATGGGTGCTGATCTCCAAGCAGCTTGTTGGATGCAGTAATTGAAGTGTTTAAGAGCTGCAATGATATCTTCGCTAGATTTCAGCGAGTGGTTCAAATTTAATTTTGAAGATGTTAGGCTTTGGAAGAGATTGCAGTCAGTTCTGTTGTTGTGAAGGGAACATTGAGAGTTTGAGTCAACAAGGTTATTGCTTAGAGTGACCATTACGGGAGAATGGTCTGAGGATAAATCGAATCAGGGATTACATATTATTTCATTATCTGAAATACCTTTAAACACGCAAAAGTCTATTAAGTCTGGAATTTTTTTGGTATCGGTTGGCCAATACGTTGGTGAGCCTGAGAAGGCTGAGTGAAGATTTAATCTTGCCATAGCCGCAAAGATTTGTCGGCCTTTAGGAGGGATGGGGCGAGACCCCCACTGTGGGTGTTTTGCGTTGTAGTCTCCTCCAGCTAAAAACCTCTTTCCTAGAGTTTGAAGAATTTAACACTCATGCTTGGGTGGGCTATATACTGCTGAGATTGTTATTTGGCCTTTCAAGTCCTCGACAACTATATTAGTAGCTTGGATAGTTTCTGTGCAGTATGAGTTAATATTAAAGTGTTTAATATTGTTTTTTATTAATATAGCTGAGCCAGCATGTGCTTTTTTATCGGGATGCATTTTGTGATAGAGTTTGTAATTCGGTATTTGAAAATAGCTCTTTTCTTTTTTTTAGCGTTTTAACCTCGAGTACGTGTTTTGATAGGCCATTAGCATTCCACAGGAGAATATTCATGGGATTGTAGGGATGCCGGACTTCGTCGTAAGGGTGACGAGAAGATTCATCATAGTTGTGATTTGTTGCATAACTTGCTTGAGAAGCATTATCATTTCTCGCATTTCGCTTGAGGCATCAGAGGCGTTTTCTTTTGATTGAGGGATTGAGTTACTATGACTCGAATCTTGTGTGCTTTTCAACATTTGGGAGTAAGAAAGTAAATTTCTACGGCAGTATGCTTTTGTGTGTCCATACTGTTGACAGTTAGCGCATTGCGGGATTTCGCGTTTTGGGCGTGGGGGTTCAAATACAATTTTTGTGTTGAAGAGATATTTGATATCGTATATTTCCTTGTTAGTAGGGTTTGCTTTTAGCTCTACAATGAACTTTGGTAGCGGTTTTTTCGTGTTTCTGTGTTTCATATTGTAAATGCTAATAGGGATATGACCGAGATTTTGTAGGGCTTCAGCGATTTCTTCGATGCCAATAGACGAGTGCATATTTCTGAGTATAACTTTGAAATTTATTTCTTGTTTTGGCTTGTATGTATAAAACTCAGTGTTTTTTTGCTCTAGTTGCTGAACAATTGTTTNTCAGGGATTACATATTATTTCATTATCTGAAATACCTTTAAACACGCAAAAGTCTATTAAGTCTGGAATTTTTTTGGTATCGGTTGGCCAATACGTTGGTGAGCCTGAGAAGGCTGAGTGAAGATTTAATCTTGCCATAGCCGCAAAGAGTTGTCGGCCTTTAGGAGGGATGGGGCGAGACCCCCACTGTGGGTGTTTTGCGTTGTAGTCTCCTCCAGCTAAAAACCTCTTTCCTAGAGTTTGAAGAATTTAACACTCATGCTTGGGTGGGCTATATACTGCTGAGATTGTTATTTGGCCTTTCAAGTCCTCGACAACTATATTAGTAGCTTGGATAGTTTCTGTGCAGTATGAGTTAATATTAAAGTGTTTAATATTGTTTTTTATTAATATAGCTGAGCCAGCATGTGCTTTTTTATCGGGATGCATTTTGTGATAGAGTTTGTAATTCGGTATTTGAAAATAGCTCTTTTCTTTTTTTTAGCGTTTTAACCTCGAGTACGTGTTTTGATAGGCCATTAGCATTCCACAGGAGANGAACAAAGCATACTTTTAGGCTGCCTGTACATCCACTACTGTTTTGTTGCTAGCACTTTCGTTTGTTTCTTTTCAACTCGGCGGAGTCTTACTTGAGAATTTATCACTCGCGCNAGCCTTAGGTCATACAGAATTGGAGCAATTTCGGATAAAAGCTTCGTTAGGGGGGTAATCTTGCTTACTTCATCAACGAAGATTGGTGGGGGCTTGGGATTATTTTCTTTGGGCCTTGGGTCTTCATCGTTTTCTATTTCAAGAGATGACAATCTATTTTTTTTAGTCTGGGATTCGCCTAGCCAGTATTTATCAAGTTTTGCTTGTTTTTTGGTATTTGATGGCTTACCTGGGCTTTCTCGTGGCCTCTTTTTGGGTTATACTGTGGTCCATTCCTTACCTGGGGTAGGTTTATCATTTGAGGCTTGCTTTTGGTAGAGTAATTGTAATTGCTTTTGAAGTAGCTCAATTTGATCCTGGATATTTGGATTTTCCACGAATTTGTTGACTGTCTTGAGATCGTCAGTTGTTGTTGCCGTTTCTGTTCTTTCCTTTCCGGATGTTGTTGTTGCTTTTCCTGTTGTGTCTCTGATTTTTGCGGTGTTTCGGGCTGCAGAGGAAGTTGGGATTCTTGGTTCTGTTGTGACCTTTGTTGTCTATGCTGTTGTTGTTGTGGCTGAGACGATTCCTGCCCTCCCCCTTTGGGAGGGGTACGATTTAAGGGAATTTTGAAACTGGGTGTTTTTGGGGTATTTTTATCTTTTATTTTTTTTAAGTATAAATATACTATGGCAACCCTGAAGTAGTGTCAATACTTAGAAGTGCCCAGAACAAAGCATACTTTTAGGCTGCCTGTACATCCACTACTGTTTTGTTGCTAGCACTTTCGTTTGTTTCTTTTCAACTCGGCGGAGTCTTACTTGAGAATTTATCACTCGCGCAGGTACAATTTTTTAATTTTAAACATCAAGCTCCACTTTCCCTCAGAAGTTTTAAAGCAGTCTTTAGTGTCAATTGTTGTTAAATATTCACTGTATTATTTTCTTGTCTTTTACTGTTTTTTTGGATTGATTTATCACATTGTTGCACTATGTGAAATTTCACGACCACTCGGTAGGGTTACCAATCACCATCTGAATGGTATTAAATTTCCATTCATCAATCAAGTAATTTCAAATAAGAATAAATTTTTATTCTTAATTCAAGCACTTTCGAATGATAAATACATTTTTATTCATCATTCAAGAATTTCAAATAACAAATAAATTTTTATTCTTCATTCAAGCACTTTCGAATGATGAATAAATTTTCATTCATCATTCAAGTAATTTCAAATCAAATAAAACACCTCTTTGAGGTAAAATTTTCGAGTGACGAAAGCTGAACTAGAAACACAAAATTTATGATATCAATTTCGTGACGAAAATTATACCCATTTTTTAACTGCCTTGGAAACGTACGGAAAATCTTTTTTATTCATACGAATCGTTGCAAAAGTTCTGTTTTTTATTTTGTGTTTCTAGCAGTAAACGGAATTTCGCAACCTTCCGAATAAATAAAAAAGGGATTTTCCGTACGTTTCAAAGGCAGTTAAACAATGCGAATAATTTTCGTCACGAAATTGATATCATAAATGTTGTGTTTCTAGTTCAGCTTTCGTCACTCGAAAATTTTACCTCAAAGAGGTGTTTTATTTGATATCAATTATTTTGGGGTAGCAAATTTAAAATCGACGAAAATTCATAACAATAATCTAGATGTTTTATTTTTCTCAAATAAATTGCTAAACATATTATCTAAATCTACACATCGTAAAGCATCTTATAGTGGAGACACGAACGCAAATCAATTTAGCTCTATATCTTTCCATCTAGTAGCCGGAACTCAATATATAAGGTATCGTTAAAAAGGTATTGGCCTATAATCTAACACTAAATATAATTGGCATACCCACATACCCCCTTAAACCGGCAAAAGCAAAAAAACTTTTTTGTTTCACAAAAGTTTAGCCTAATTTTTATGAATTCAGATAATGATTTGGGAAATTTGAATACGTTTTCTGCACACACTCTGCAAGACCTTTCCAACGATACCTCAACCATGTGATTGGACGTCGTGTATATATATTAGAGTCCAGCGCAAGTGTATTTGCCGCATTTCGTTCAATAAGGTCGGTGTTATGCAGAAATTTTGTTTGGCAAACTGCGTGCAATTGTTGTTGCAGCAAACTCGGAGAGAGCGAGTTTGGCGACTCTCACAGCAAACTAATTTTGTTTGGTCAAACTGCAGCAAATTCGGTGTTGTCATATACAAAAATTTTAGACAATTGTTGCTATACACATAAAATTGCCGTGATACCGAAAGCCAGAGAACTTAATTTATGCTGTAGGAGCTTCAAAGATTAGGGCACAGTTAATTGCCTATACGATATCATAAAAAATATATTACTTGTGCGCATTATGTACATCTGAAATTCTCATTTCGTGCTGGCAATAGCCATGAAAACCATAATGAACGTGCAACCCTGTGCCAAACTCGGCATAACCACCTCCGAGCAAACTAAGCAGCCGCCATTTAATTTGGCAAACAAAAGTTTGTCTGCATAACACCGACCTAAGTACTCCTTGCATTGTACTCTACTCCCAACACATTGTTACTCTTTTTCCGCATACATACCCTATTTGGCGTTGAGAGAGTAAATACTTGACGTACTTGCTATTACTCCACCAAAGTAAGTACTCTACTTTCTCTCATCGCGTACGAGAGATATTTGCTGCTGCCAAAAGGGAGTAGCAAATCTACTCTCTGTATACTTGTACTACGGTAAGTACTTGCGTATTAATTTCAGTTCTGGTTGTTAGCCTACTAGTTGATATCGTTTGCGGCGCTGGTCAGTGAAATTAAAAGAGTAAAAATAGAATATGGAAATTGACGATGTAAGGAAATGTTTACGACCTTATTTATAAAAAAATAACGTAGATTTAGACATATGTTTAATGTGACATTTTCATAAAACTTTTGTATTCAAGCAGCTTTTTAAATCT
Organism: Rhagoletis zephyria; assembly: GCF_001687245.7. Classification (NCBI taxonomy): domain Eukaryota; kingdom Metazoa; phylum Arthropoda; class Insecta; order Diptera; family Tephritidae; genus Rhagoletis; species Rhagoletis zephyria. The sequence goes on from NW_016158139.1 coordinate 106,334, forward strand.
ATGTATGTACTTAAATTTTTATGAAAGTATTATTTCTCGTTTCTAATTTTCTATAAAACTATTTGCAGTCATTAACCATCAAATAAGTTGTCAAAAACGATAACTTAAGCAATGCTGCTATACGAAATAAAATTATTAGTGGCAAATCAAAATTTTGAAAAGTGCCGATTTTCACATTCGACGAGATGTACGAGCATTTTTTTCTTAAGAGCTGCATACTGATTTAAAAATTTTTTATAGAAGCAAATTTATTTTCCATTTATTTTGCGTAATTTTATATGAATTTCTAGTTTTTCTTGAGAGCCTTTACAAATAAAAAAAATTTCGGAATATGTACATATGTACATACATACGCAGCCATATAACTTGATTTCTAGAGAAACGAATTTTCATTTGGCACGTTCAGAAGGCGCAACAGCTCAGTAACTGGTGCGATTGCACCTTCTGAACGCGTTGTTGCGTACTTCTGATCAACTGAATAGTTGCGTGTTAGATGATCGTAATATTTTTCTGATCATTTGACACAACATGTTGGTGTGTACCTTTGAGAGTTGAATTTGGACAGCTAATGTATAAAGTCGTTCAGAAGACGCATAACGATCACTGATTTTTTTCTGAACCTACCCATTGATAACTTTTTTTTTTTGATAACACTGCGACAGCTCAAATTGGTATTGAGTAAAATTGGTATTGAGTAAATAGATTTTTTGAATTTCATTGAGTTTTTTTTAATAAATACTAAAATGAGAGGTGTATGATTGGCGAAAGAAATACTATCCGATTTTTTTAAATCGAAACTACATTTTTACATATGTACATATGTACGTGCATACATAAATATATTTAATATGAAATTGAAATTTTCACATCAATTTGCGCTATCTTCAAACCCATGGTTTCAATTGTACGCATATCGTCAGGGTTTTCCCAACAACTTGGTTTTGCTGCAGTGAAGCGACAGAACAAGTGACGAGAAAAAATATATGAGGACACTTATATATGTATCTATGCACATACGTATCTATGTACATACGTATCTATGCACACACATACGTATCTATGCACATACATACATATGTACTTAGGTATGTATATCAGCATTTTAGTTGAAAGTACGTTTTGCTCGTCGCGCTCTTCATCGCTCCACTACTAATCCTGTCCTTAGTTTTATTCAGATACCACAAATGCACGATCCAGAAAATTCTTCTATCATTCTTGCCACAAATGTATGTTTTCTTCGAAAATACTCAAGTACTACCAGTAGAGTACTCTACTGTCAAATACCTTTTACTCGCAGTAGTTGCGGAAGGCAAAGTAAATACTCTACGCGTCTTGCTATTGATCGGTAGTTTACGTACGCTTGCAGAAACTGGTTTATGCTTAATACTAAAATTTTTCAACTTATGTAGTACAAACCTCCAGTTCTTTATCCTCAATTACTTCCACGTTGTGCAAATCACTGCAAACAGATCCTCCTAAAAACAGCTGACCCTTAAGTTTAGGATTTTCTGGGTCAGTAACATCGTATTGACGCACGTCACCATGCAACCAGCAACTCAAATACAGAAATTTATCGTCCAATGATAGAATTATGTCGGAAACCATACCATGTAAAAGATGTGCGTCCTCACCATTAATTGAGATAAGTTTCGGTGGTATATCGATTGCTTTTTTTGCGACAAATTCGTCAGAATCAAACATCTTTTTAAAATAAAATATATTTGCATACAAGCAGGCACCCACAAATCCATCCGGACGTTTTGGATCATGCATAAAACGAACTTCAAGTGGAGTTATACCATCGGGACCCAAATCAATAGTTTGATATAAGGTATGTGAAGACCAGTTATAAAAATTCAACCGGCAGCCATATTGATTTAAATCATTCAAGTCTTCATTCCGCCAGCCTCTAAAACAGTAGGAGAATAAATAAGGTGATTGTAAGCTCATTTTCGTGCAATACATAAGTTAATAAATAATAAATAAGTTAACAATAATTAGGGTCCAAATTATTTTAAAGTACCGATTTTAATTCAATATTGGGAAAATTGCCATGATAAAGTTGATTAAGTACGTACCCGTGGGCATAGCCAGAACGAAATTCAGGGGGAGCAGGCGGGGGGCTCCCATACAAACAAATTTTATTTCAAAACGAATATAATTTTTATACCCGAGCGCACTTGTGCACAAGGGTATTATAACT
>NW_016158139.1:108636-131052 GCF_001687245.7 Rhagoletis zephyria
TTAAAGATGACGGTTTTCTCATGGCCCACTGCACGAAGCTTAGAGTAGAGTGATGTCTTTTAAGAACTTAAAAATTATCCTGGGTTATCAGGTGTCTAGCAATACAAGATTAATTGTTGTATTTCACGAAGTTCTTTAAATAAATTTTGAGCTAAGTAAGCACTGTATTTCGGGGGTTACTACTAGTTTTAATAAATTGTTATTTAATTACAACGCTTTTATCAACTTGCAATGTTGTGTGTCCAGAAACTTTCAATGTTGTGGATCCAGAAACTTTCATTGTTGTGTGTCCGACACCATAAAGCTTTGCTTTGAAAAGTTCCTATAAAAAAGCATAGTGCATAGGGCGACATCTGTAGTGAATAGGGCGAGGTAGATGACATCTAGATGTCGCCCTATGTACTACGTTTGCTACAGCGGAAATAGACGACACGCCGATTCTTTAAATAAAATTAATTGGTGCTCGTTTGTATGTACATACATATGTAAATGCGTGGGTATAGTCCAACCTTTCACAATATCTGGTATTAGTCTTAATTTAAATGTAATAATCATTGGAAATTTGCGCCGAGCCAACCCCACCTGCCCATACGGTGCGATGCCCAACACTTACTGTGGGGATTTCACCTCATGATTAGAAAGTTCTTTTCGAAGCTAAAATATACATAATTATGTGTTATTTATGAACAAAATGTAGGTTAAGTATAATATTCATCTTTACTGTATGCTGATATTCATGCTTAATGAAGAATAATATCAATATTTAAGTACATAATTAACGCTTGTGTTTTATAAACTGGAAAACTCAAATCGTTATTATAGCACTGAATGGAGTTTTCTTAAATGTAAGTTAAAAATTTAAAAAAAGTCCATTTTAAGATTATATTTGTATGAAAAAGGAAAATTTTGTGAATTTATCAAGCAAAATTCTAAGTTTCCGAATATATTTAAGCCTTTATTAAAAAAAAACCAAGGTTTGTATAGTTACACAGATCCAAAAGCCTGCCAGCGCATCCGCCCAGACAGTCCAATAAGTATACCAAAGTTTGAGTGATCTACAAGTTACTAGCGTTTTCAGCATTTAACAGTTCATTATCGCGTACGGTGTAATATAACAAGTTTTCCCCTTAAATATGATAATCTGTACTAGTATCTATAAAAATAGACAATAATTTGCAATGTTTTTACACTTTTGCAATTAGTTTCGGTCACTATTACACAGTCATGACTTGTGCCACTTTGCCATAGTACGGTTTCTGCTCCCTTTCATACCACAGTAATTTTGTATACAACTCTGAATCAACAAAATTCACGCTCCATCTCATTATCAACCCTGATCAGATTTTACCCCCGAGGAGTACTCACAAAGGTTTCTTACTGTATATACTGTGCAGAATACGTTTTTTTTAGACACTGCTGCATTTAGCATATAAACAACCCCTCCAGAAGTGGCAAGCTCGTACAGTGGAAGAGAAAAGGATTGTTAAAGAAACAAAAGAGAAATTACAGAAAGCCTTCAGAGAAGAAATGGGTATACTTGTTGATGTTTCTAAAGCTGGCTTTGGAAATAGCAATGGTGGGAATACGTCCAGGAGATTTTTCCAAAATGCAGAATGCTCTTCTCGCATTACCGGCATCAACTTGGAATTATTCAATAAGTTTAAAGTGATTCTTGAGGTAATGTCAAGTGGCGATGAGGTTAATCACCAAAAATTTTATGATTAAACCCAAGACACTGCCAAACTGGCTGGCATCCAATGTTGCCTACGGTCTACAAAATTCTGATACACGGAGCGCAAGTGATGGCAGAAGCAATTGGACAATTGTCCGAGGGAGCCGCTGAGGCGCGAAATAAGCATATTCGCATATATCGGGTAGAATTTGCAAGAAAATTTTCGAGGACTGAGTGCAACAGAGACATTTTAAATAGACTACTTTTAACATCTGATCCTCTTTCAGGTCGAGCCAGCCAAAGAATAAGAAAAAATCTTGCCATTTTCCGCCGAGGTAAAAACTATTTTGATTGCTGCAACGAACTTAACGAACTTAAATAGGTCGGACGACAATACTGTTGAAGATATTGATGATGATGAAGAGGATTCGGATATTAACAACGAATCGGATGGCAACAGCGAATCGGATGGCACTGACTCCGAATAAAATCAAATTTTCTAAAATTTTTACTTAAACATTTTTTTTATGTTTTTGTTTTATGTATTTTCATTAATAAATCCAAAATATTGATTAGATATTGTTTTTTATTGTATTTTGAGATAATATAGGCCCCTAAATAATTTTGACCGCTTTTTTGGCTCAAATACCCCAAATAAGTATGTACATTAGGGCTGCCAGACGTCCCGGTTTCCCCGGACATATCCCCGTTTTAGACTATTTGTCCCGGTATCCCGGTCCAACCTTAAAATGACCCGGTTTTAATAAGTTAAAAAATCACTACCGGTGTTCTTTGTGAAATAGTTACATGTCCACATAGTTGGACTTTGCGCAAGCAATATTTGATGATCGATATACACTCTAAAAAATTTGTGTTTAAATTTGCGCATATTAAGATAGGTAACCAGTTTCCTCTCTTAATGAGTGCAAATTTACACAATGTGTTAACTAAATTAAACACTGCTTGTTTACTTGTGCTTATCATATGTTTAGCGTTCACAATTTCACAGTTAACAGATCAAATGTTTAAAATTTGCTTTGAAAATTTTTTGTTTAAATTTACGCTTATGAAGAGAGTTAAACAGTTTCCCCTCCTAATGTGTGCAAAATCAAACACTGTCTGTTTACTTTTACATACCAAATTTATCGCGTACAGCAAAATTACACATAAAATGTAGAAAATTGAGTAAATGTCAGCACTTAATGTTTATTATTAGTAGAAAATATATTTTTACTTTCAAAATTTTTGCAATTTTAAACATTTCATATGTACATATATGTATATATTTTAAACATCGAATGTTCAAAATCAAATTTTGCAAACTGCCCTTTCTTAACTATTAGCATCAGCTGTTTTTTATTTGTTTTGCTCGTTTGTTTTTCGTGCATGCTTTACTTCCAATGTAATTTTCGCGACAAACTTTATAGAACATAAAAATGCCAAAGAGAGAAAGAAAGTATAAAATCCTTTCCGCTTGCACAGAAGAGTGCGTCATTTGTTTATGATGTATTTTGAAACCTATTACCGTCATCCCTTGTCAAGATTGGTTTGCAGACAAACCGGTTTCGGCGTTGCGCCATTTTCAGTGTAATTTTTCGTCGATTTGTTTCATTTGTTTTTTGACGTTATAATTACGGTGACCATCCGTTCTGTTTTTTGCAGGACCGTACTGTTTTTCAAAGGTCGGTCCTGCGTAGTTTTTCAAGCATGAAAATGTACTGTTTTTTTCCAAGTGTCCTGCATTTGTCCCGCATTTTATTCGTTATTTTAAAATTATAGGACAATGGATGGATTTTTTTTTAAAAGTGTATTCTGGTACTTTTCGTAGCTTTTCTTCAATATCTCATGAAAAAATATCCCAATCAACGTTATGAATTTACAGCTCGAAGGGTATTGATGTGCCTCTTACCAAAATATATAACTTATCGTCAAAGTCGAAAAAAGTGTGATTTTCAATCAGCTCGAAGGGTATTGATGTGCCTCTTCAATGAAAATTATTAGTGCCACAGGCGACCATTTGCATTTTGTCGTCAAAGTCGAAAAAAGTGAGATTTTCAATCAAATACGCAGATTCATTTGATTAATTTTTTTCATTAAAAATATTCGATAAAGAAGATATATCACTACAGTAAGTTTGGAGCCAAAGATAATGAAAATCGGATTAGAAATGAAGATGCTATGGAGCGCAATCTGCATAAATTATATATTGTTGTAAAGGGCACTTTGTAACTCGTTGTTTACGTCGATTCATGGTAGATTTTTGACAAATAACTGCGAAAAGTACCAAAAAATAAAAAAAAAGGGTATTGTTTTCGTTTTGAACGACTCAAAATTTGCCTATAAAATAATCTTTTAAAGATTTTCACTTTTCGTGTAAGCTATTGTGATTATAATATATTTTACTATACTTTTATAAATATTAATCTAAAAAAAGATTAATATTGATGAAGAAAACGTGACAAGTTTAAAATGTATTAAGAAATTAGAATCATAAATACTCTTTTGATATTTTTATACTACGTAAATATATGTAGGCATATTTTTGAAAAATTGTCCTTCATTTTGAAATCATATTTATGGTCACCGTAGTTATAATACCTTAAAAGAGAGCCTCACTGAGTTGTCAACCCCACCTTTTTTAATACACCTTGGCCATACCTAGTAGTCATAGTTCTTGTGTTAGATTTACCACAGTGTCCCGGTTTGGCAACAGAGATATCCGGCAGCCCTAATGTACATTCTAACTCGGTATGTATTTTGCTGATCTAGTTGTTTATTGCTGTATTTTTACATATGTATGTACTTTCTAATTATGTATGTATGATCACTGTGCAAGAATGATAGAATAGACAATATCACAGTTGTTGTTGGCGAGCTGTCAAAATGCATACAATTTCTACACAGAAATGTAAATATTGCACACAATTTAGTTAAATAACTATAATAAAACAATTTAAGTGCAATTTACTGAATCGAGGCGAAGGTAAATATATTCTTAACTCATTTCGAAACAAAATTTTGAATATAATTTTATTGCAGGCAGTCAGTAGTACAGTGAAATGAAGCTGGCAAAATTTTTGGAGCTGGGAGCAGCGATTTTCTTGTGCGCATGATTTTCCGGTTTAAGAAAATGTGTGAGTAAGACTCATTAATAAGCTGCGTTCTTAAAATAACAATATATTTACAATTGCAGAGTGAGCAGAAATGAAATGTTGCTCCCTACCGTCACCATTGAAATTACTGAGGATGAAGATGCGGTGGAGGCCTCCACCTCAATGCTAAACGAGGATGTGCACTTTTTTGCTATTCTAAGACGCCGTAGAAAATATCGCAATGAAAACGCCAAAAGATCGCACGGCGTTGTTCGAGGAGATCCGCGTGTATGAGTATTTAATGGGTACGGTTTAGTTATTTGTACAACGATTTTGGGTTGCTGCTCAAATGCGTGATCTGAATAAATAACGTTCACACAGCCTTGTAGACAAGTCTACGCTTTATTTATCTGCGTGATAATTTAATAATAATTTCGGGTTTAAATATGGTATTTTTTGCTGAGCTGTCATAGTAGTTTTTGCTGAGTTGATTCCACAATCAGCAGTCAAGGTGACTGACAACATGCCTTTGGATGGGGAGCGAGAGGAAGCACCAAACGAGGGAACAAAGTCTGGAGAACGACTAATAGAGCTAAAATCGCTGAGATCATCGACAAAAGGTAATATTACGAGAAGCAGCAATTTGATCGCAACAAGAGGTGCTACTCTTCCATTAAATGAACTGGAATGTAGACTCGGGATTTGGGAATTCTATTTTAAGCAGATCCTTAGCGTGCAGACCAGTATAGATAAAAGTGGTCTAGAAAGAGATTCTGCAGCTAATGTAAATTATATTGGTGAGGTCGAAGAGCTGTACGTGAGTGCAAAAGCAGGCTTATTAGCGCGGGTGCAAAGTAAGCGCGAGTCGGGAGCTGACTTCAGCATGTCAAATACAATGACCTATGCGGTACCAGCAACTCGCTTTCGACGTGACATAAAGATTCCAAAATTCGAAGGAAAATATGCTGAATTTCCAAAATTCATCGCGTTATTCAACAAGATGATCCATCAAGATGAAACGCTGGATAACTGCGAACGATTCCTGATATTAAAAACTAGCTTGGGTGAAACACCATTATCATTATTCGCAGAATTCGACGAAACTGAAGCAAATTACCCTAAGGCGTTGGAGCGGTTAAAGAAAAACTATGACAAAAAGGCGCTTATGTTCCAGGAACATATCGCTGCAATTTTTGCAATGGAAAAGGCAACCACGGGCAGTGCAGAACATTTGCGAGGAATTGTCAATGCTGTGAATACGAGATTAAGTGCCATGCTATCGTTGGGCAATGATACAGATATCACGAACGCCTTCATCATATACCTGGTAATGGAGAGGTTGGACATGAAGTCACAAGCGAAATGGGGGGAAACCGTATACTATACGAAGGTATATTCATGTTACATCCAGACGGTGTCAAACTCTGGAAGCACGAGAAGCGAAGTTCTTAGGGGTAACAGCCAAGCAGATTCTACCAAAGGATGGCCATAGAGGAACAAAAGGGTTCTTCAATAAGCAAAATGCATCTACATCATTGGCTATAGAGCAATTGAAGTGCACCGTGTGCTCAAAAGGTGAGCACGAATTGGTGAATTTTTCAAAGTTTCTTAATATGAGCGTTAAGGAACGCTATGTGGCTGCGCGTGCATCTAAGCTATGTTTACTATACTTGAGGAAAGGGCATTGTTCCAACGGATGTAGCGCTACCAAGTGCGCTATATGCCAATTACAACATCATGTATTACTACATAGGAATGGCGATGTAACGACTGCTCCAAAAGGGACCGATGCGGAGGGCAGTAACCATCAAGGGGCAACGTCGAAAAAGGCGACGTTGTGCACAAATTTAACATCAGAGGTACAGCAGGTGTTGTTGGGAATCGCGATCATGCTGATCAGGGATCATTGTGGACGTTACTTCTCAGCACGTGCTTTATTGGACTCGGCATCACAGGTCAACCTTATGTGTGATTCTTTGGCGCAGATGTTAAAATTGCCAAAAATATCGTGTGCCTTAGAGGTGAAAGGTGTTAACGGACTTGGCACAAGTATAACAAGAAAGTTTCAAGCAGTATTTAAATCACGTTTCAATGACTATGAGAGGTCCATGCAGTTTTATACGTTACCAAAAATAATTGGAAGAAAGCCTGCCCAGTTTGTCAATATTTCCACCTGGATGTTACCAAAGAACATTAAGCTCGCGGACCAGCAGTTTAACATTCCCGCAAGTGTAGATATTTTATTGGGAGAAGAAATATTTTTTGACTTATTGCGTGTAGGGCAAATCAAGCTTCGTCATGGCTTACCTACTTTACAAAAAACTACGCTTGGCTGGTTGGTATCAGGCTGTTCGATATTATATAATGAGTATCGCTCGAAAACAAGCAGAAGAGAACTATGAACTTCTTAACAGCGCGGTAGAGAGATTCTGGCAGCCGAGCAAATAACAACAAGATCATCGTTTTTAACCGCCGAAGAAGTACAGTGTGAACGTATATTCAAAAAAATGGTTTCTAGNGTTCACAGTTTGATGAACTGTGCGATACAAGCAGAAGAGAACTATGAACTTCTTAACAGCGCGGTAGAGAGATTCTGGCAGCCGAGCAAATAACAACAAGATCATCGTTTTGACCGCCGAAGAAGTACAGTGTGAACGTATATTCAAAAAAATGGTTTCTAGGGACATCAATGGAAAATACGTTGTGAAAATTCCCTTCAAGAATAACATCGACCAGCTTGGAGAGTCAATGCAAATTGCAGAGCGATGGTTCCTGGCACTAGAAATACGACTTGATAAAGACCTAGAAACGAAAAAGGTGTACACAGAGTTCATCGAGGAGTACTTACATGGCACATGGCAAAGGTAGAAAAAGAAGATATCGCGAGCCTAAGGTATTTTCCCCCGCATCAACATGTGCTGCGTCCAGACTCTACGAACACGAAGCTGAGGGTGGTTTTCGACTGCAGCTGTAAAACGAAAAGTGGATTGTCGCTGAACGAGGCAATGATGAAGGGACCTATCGTACGGGATGATTTACTAGCAATCGTACTACGCTTCCGATGTTACAGATTCACATTCACAGCTGATGTGACGAAGATGTATAGGCAAATGTGGGTAACTAAGGAAGATACCAATTATCAAGCGATTTTATGGAGAGCCTCTTCAGAGAAAAAACTGGAAATATATCGACTTTTAAAAGTGACGTATGGAACTACAGCCGCGCCATACCTAGCAGCACGGTGCCTGAAGAAACTTGGCGAAGACAACGTAGAGCAGTTTCCTGTGGGAGCCTGCAAGGTGATGTCTAACTTTTACATGGATGACTTTATTAGTGGAGCTTATACGGAAGCAGAGCTGTTTCAAATTTATCAAGAAGTTTCGGAACTTACCAACTCTGCGAATTTCATGTTGCGCAAATGGTATTCGAATAACGTCAACTTTCTGCAGCAGCTATCTTAAAGTAAAAAGGAAACAACACTATGACTAAATGATGCGGAAATCATTAAAACGTTGGGCATAATTTGGGAGCCTAATCTGGACGTGTTTAGATGTGTGTGGCCGGAGACCTCGCCTACTAAAAAACGTGACCAAAAGAATAGTATTGGCGGAAATGTCAACCTTGTTTGCCGTCTTGGCCTAGTGAATCCAGTAATCGTCAAGATCAAAATATTGATGCAAGAATTATGGTTAAAAAAGGTAGCCTGGGATGAATCATTAGCCATGCATCTGCACCGTTACTGGATAGAGTTTCGAAGTAAGTTGAACGAAATAAAAGATATTAAAATACAACGGTTTATCTTAAGCACGTAAAAAACCGTACGAATCGAGATGCACGGATTCGCTGATGCTTCAGAGCGAGCTTATGGCTGATGCGTTTATATACGTACGGTGGACGTTGAAAATAAGGATACCGTGCAACTGTGGAGCGCAAAATCAAGGGTTCCACCCCTCAAAACAAAATCGTTACAAGACTTGAGTTGATGGCAGCTCATCTGCCATTGGTGGTTAAATTGGAAGAAAATCTTCGCATAAATATGGATGCTCTTTTTTTGTGGAGCGACTCTGAAATTGTACTGGAGTGGCTGAGGGCACATCCATCAACTTGGTCAACCTTTGTGGCCAACAGAGAAGCCTTGATACAGGAAGCGACGGTAAACGCGCAGTGGAGACATGTGCCGTCCAAACAAAACCCGGCTGATATCATATCGAGAGGTGCGTATGTTAACGAATTACTAGAATGATGTTGGTTCACAGGTCCATCGTTCATAGCGAAGCCATATGATCAATGGTCAGCTACTAAGAAGGGCAGTAGTATGAATAAATGCCATGAAGAGCGTCGAAAGGGTACGGTAGCGTTAGTTATGCACCAGCAGCAAAATTACTTCATCAAGTGGCTAGAGGGGCGAAGTGAGTTTGAAAAGGTTCAAAGGGGAGTTGCGCTGTTGCTACGCATAGGATGGCGCATCAAGGGTAAGAAGGGGGCGCTGCCTACTCTGACAACAACAATGCTGGACGAAGCAATAGTTCGGATTGTGTATTGCCTGCAACAGCATTATTTCAGCAGAGAATATCGTGCGCTAACAAATGGAGGTGAAGTGCCCTCTTCAAGCAAATTGAAGGGCTTGAGCGTTTTCATTGAAAGCTGTTACGATTTGGACATTATACGCGTCGGTGGCCGATTACGGAACGCAAACTTACCGTATGATGCTAAACATCAAATGCTGCTCTCGGATGATAGTAACTTCGTCCGTTCTTTTGTGCGTTATGTGCATGAAAAGAACGTGCACGTTGGAATACAAGCATTGACAGGGATTCTGCGGCAAAGGTTATGGATAATGCACGTAAGAAGGGTTTTGCGATCAGTCACGACGAGATGTTTCCACTGTTTCAAGGTGCGACCGCAACTACAACAACAAATCATGGGTAATTTGCCGAGCGCGCGAGTCAATATTTCCAAGCCATTCACTACAACTGGCGTGGACTTTTGTGGCCCTATGATTACCACTTTCAAGCAAAGTGGGATGCGCACTACCAAGAGCTATGTTGCAGTTTTCATATGCTTTGCGANTATTATACGCGTCGGTGGCCGATTACGGAACGCAAACTTACCGTATGATGCTAAACATCAAATGCTGCTTGGGATGCGCACTACCAAGAGCTATGTTGCAGTTTTCATATGCTTTGCGACCAAAGCAGTGCATATGAAAGTAGTGTCAGATTTGTCAGCAAAGGCATTCATCGCAGCTTTGAAAAGAAGAAGCGCGTCGCGGGTTATGCACACGACTGTTCTGCGATAACGGCACAAACTTTGTTGGGGCTCGTCGTGAACTGAAGGAATTTAGTGAAGCCTTCAATGATCAACAAATTCAAGGTACACTCTAAAAAGTGCATGTAAAACTACTACTGAAAAGTGTTTATTTTTCAACCAGCATCTGTTCAAGTATACGCACAAGATGTTCAAGATCTGATTTTGAACATGAGGTGTTTAAAATTTACACATAAATATACACATGAAATGTTTAAAATTACAAACATTTTGAAAGTAAAAATATATTTTTTACAAATAAGAAATACTAAGTGCCAGGGGCGCACGCAAGAATATATTTTTGGGGGGAAAGGATTTATACCTCTAAATATATATCATCAGAAAATACTGAAAATTCGCTCTTTAAAGTACATTTATGCAAGTTTTATGTACAGTATGAAATAAATAAATAACCTTTTTAAAGTTTCAAAAATGCATTTTATTTACATAAAATTTACAAAGAACTCAGACATTTTCAACCGGCTTCAAAAAAGGGGAGGTTATCAATTCTTCGGAATATTTTTACTTCTTTTATTTATTCCACCGCATAACTTTGCACCGCGTGAATCGATTCCAATAATTCTTTTCTTACCGGAGAGATGGTACCTTAAGGGTCGTCCCGTAATTTGGTTTAGATCCGATCATTAAATCATGAAAAAATTAACGGTTAAAGATGCACTCAGCTTTCAAAAGTAATACAAAATTTTACAAAAGAATTTTAATATAAATAAATAAATTAATTTAACGAAATTTTAACACTGTTTTATTCATTTTCGTCGATTTCTGGTTTCTCATTTTTTAATACTTCGAATAACGAAAATTTAACTGAACTTGTAATTTTATCATGTATGTAGCTCATTTTGGTGGAATGAATTCCAAGTTAGCAAATTAAGTCTTCGAATGCTTATTAAGTACATATCAGTAGTAAAATTTTTTAGGCTGTAAAGCGTAAAAAGCAACAGTAAGTGAGTATGCATTGCATATTTTTAGGACAATGTTTTCACTCGCAGTTAAACTTTAAAGAGCTCTCAAGAAAAAAGAAAAATTCTTCCAAAATGGCGCACAAGAAATGGGAAAGAAATTTTTTTCTATCAAAATTTCTTAAATCATAATAAGTTAACCCCAAACCCCTTGTGTGCGCTACGTGACAAATTTGATATGTAAAAGTAAACAGACAGTGTTTAATTTTGCACACACTAGGAGAGGAAACTGGGCTCGAATCGTCACATACGAGATCGTATTACTCGTCAAGTAAAAACACAGTTTTCGGATTATGAACGACTGACGGTATCACGTAATTTTCTTTCGTATGGTTTTCGATCCGTGAACGGATGTTACGATTCGAGCCCTGGTTACCTCTCTTTATATGCGTAAATTTAAACGAAAATTTATTAGAGGAATTTTTAAACATTTTATGTGTAAACTGTGAAAATGTGAACAATTAATGTTTAAAACTCAAAAAAAAAACAAATTTGAAATTTGTTCTACGCCACACATAATAATAATAATAGATTGGCGCTTACACATATGTTAGTGTTTGGCCGAGCTCCTCCTCCAAATTGTGGCGTGCGCCTTGATGTTGTTACACAAAGTTTTACGCCGACTCCGAACGGCGATTGTATTTTTATGGGAAGCTGTTTTTCATGGTAGAAATACACTCGGAGATTTGCCATTGCCTGCCGAGGGTCGGCCGCTGTTAAGAAAAAACCTTTTTTCTAAATTTTTTGCGATGTTGCTTAGACCTGGGCTTGAACCCAGGTGCTGCGGAGTGGAAGCACGCACTGCTTACCACTACACCACAGCGGCCGATCTACGCCCCACATATGATAAGTAAAAGTAAGCAAGCAGTGTTTAATTTAATTAACACGGTGTGTAAATTTGCATTCATTAAGAGAGGAATCTGGTTACCTATCTCAATATGTTAAAATTTAGACANGTATTTTTATGGGAAGCTGTTTTTCATGGTAGAAATACACTCGGAGATTTGCCATTGCCTGCCGAGGGTCGGCCGCTGTTAAGAAAAAACCTTTTTTCTAAATTTTTTGCGATGTTGCTTAGACCTGGGCTTGAACCCAGGTGCTGCGGAGTGGAAGCACGCACTGCTTACCACTACACCACAGCGGCCGATCTACGCCCCACATATGATAAGTAAAAGTAAGCAAGCAGTGTTTAATTTAATTAACACGGTGTGTAAATTTGCATTCATTAAGAGAGGAATCTGGTTACCTATCTCAATATGTTAAAATTTAGACAAAAATTTTTTAGAGTGTACAATTTCGAACTTTTTACTCAATAACAGTATCGGGTTTCGTCATATTCCACCGCGCTACCCGTATTTTGGTGGTTTGTGGGAGGCGGCGGTCAAATCAGCAAAATACCACCTCACACGTATAAGTGGAAGCGCGTTTCTGACTTATGAAGAGCTTAGCACGGTCGTGGCAGAAATCGAGGCAACATTAAATTCGAGAACATTGACTGCAATGTCTACGGATTCAGACGACGAAGCAGTCTTAACACCCGCACATTTTCTGGTAGGCAAACCGCTGGTAGAAATATCGGAGCCTGTCATTGAAGATGAAAAGGTCTCGCTGTTGAACCGCTGGCGAAGACTTACTACGATTCAACAGCACTTTTGGAAAAGGAGGTCAACTGAGTACTTGCATGAGCTGCAGTGTAAATCAAAATGGACAACAAAAATACGCAACGTTGCTGAAGGGGACCTGGTATTGGTAGCAGACGAAAAGCTACCTCCCAAATGTTGGACAATCGGAAGAGTTGTGAAAGCAGTGCGAGATGAAGCAGGTCACGTTCGGGTGATAGACATTAAAATTAAACATGGATGCATTTGACGGGCGATTCACAAAGTAGCTCTGATTCCACCGCCTGAATGATGCGAGTTGATCTGGTAGTGGACAGATCAAGGTCGCCGGCATGTTACGGAGTTGTGCTCTACTATTATTTCTCATCATATATATTTGTTTTAACATATTCCTTTTGTCACATTGATTCCTTATATTGAATTGCTATTTACACTATACATACATACATATGTAGGGAGATAACATGTTTGCTGACCTAGTTATATATTATTATTATTTTGCTGAGCTAGTTGTTTATTGCTGTATATCTACATATGTATGAACATTCTAATTATGTATGTATGATCACTGCGCTACTTATAAGCAGGTCTGCTGGTTAAATAAAAGGGAAAAATAAGTTTTCTTTTATCTTGGCATAGCTGTACGAGCCTTAAGAATTGCGTTTTATTTGGTTGAAGAATTTAAGAGGAAGCTAAAAACCATTACTTCCTAAACACCCCGTGTAATAAAATTAAACACCGGCTAGTTACTGTTACATACCAAATCTTTCGCGTAGAGTAACATTACACATAAAATGTTTAAAATGAAGTAAATATGAGCACTTAATTTTTATTATTAGTAGTAAATGTATTTTTATTTTCAAAATGTTCGCAATTTTAAACATTTCACGTACATATTTATGTGCAGGCATATTTTGAACATCTCATGCTCAAAATCAAATCTTGAACATCGTATTCGTATATTTACACAGATTCTGGTAGAAAAATACCACCTTTCAGTGGAAGTTTAATATGCAGTTTTTAAGGTGAATGTTAGAAGTGATACAGTGATCTTTTTTTTCGGTTGAAAGATTCTTGAAAAAGCCACCTATAGCCCATGCAAAAAAAACAGATTCTACCAGTAGATCAGTGATGCACAGAGAGAGATTTTGCTCTGTGCGCGTCAATATAAAATCTACAGTGAGCTTTGAAGAGATCCGCCCCGGGCCTTTTAAAGCCTCACCTTGTACTTTATTAATTGTCGTAGCAAAGGCTACCTTTACCGGGAAATGTTTTCATACTAATTGGAAAGGCATGACTGGAAAATTAGTTTATGGGGTGGTAAATCCGACTGATTCAGGGAGTTCAAAAATTCTATAGGATATAATTGATCATTGCTCACATATTGTTGAACAGAACCTGAACTGAGGTAAATCGTTTCTTCACCAAATAACGGATTGGAAATAATATGCTCATTAATTTTTGTGCAATCATCATTTTTGGACATAATATCTCTGCTGAATAAAACTAGGGAGTATTGTTATTATCAATTTGCGTGACATTGAATACGGAAATAATAATACTGTTGTAATTACAATAACATTTAATAGCTTCATTGGAGTATTCGTGTGAACTTCTAAATCGCCAATACCTGATTAGAGTAGCCATTCAGTAAAAACATTCCCGCATATCACGGATAACTCATGAGTTTTAACCTGTCGCCATAAAGGTGATCCCTTAACTAAACTTTCAACGATGTCCGTCCTACTATCATGTCTAACGACAGATAACACTTGATGGAATTCTCTACCAAACAGAAGGACTTTGCCTCCAAAAAGGAAACTATTATTCATTATGTCTTCCAAAAGTCGATCTACTACTACGCTCAGTGCTTCTTTGGGAACCATCGATATCTCATCCCAAATAGTGAGGTCCGAGAAATGGAGAAGTTGTGCATATTACGTGAACTTCTCTCCTTCCAAATTAAAAATTTTAAAGGAGATATCGATTGGTAACAGGAAAATAACTTTGAAAAAAAATATAAAGATGCATGTAAAGATTAATATTTTTAAGACAAATTTTTTGTCAAAATCTATGTATTTAGTCACTAAAATTTCAAGCGGTTAGCAACCCTTATAAAAAAGTTTTTTATTTTTGCATCAATCAGTGAACTTTTCTTCAAAATGGCGTTTCAAACATTTAACATTATGGAGTATTATGGCAGATATGGCGCTTTATTGACCGGATCCAGTGCTTTCAGCTTTTTAAAACCCACTTTTTTTAATAAATAACTAGATTTGAACAACGTTACTAAAAATGTATGTATATGAGCTTCCCTGCTTCAAAATGAGATGTAATTCATTAAGTGTGATCAAATATTAAAGGAGATATCGTTTGGTAACAGAAAAATACCTTTAAAAATAAGTATACAGATTGAGCTATTCAATCTTCATATTTGGTGAAATCCTAAATATAAAAATACAAAGCATCAGTGTTTTTTATTTCTAAACCGCAACAAGAAAAGGTGTAACTTACGTAAACCAGTTGAAAGCTAGCATCTAACCGTGGTTACGCACATTTGGCATTAAGTGCGGTTCGCGAGCGAAATGGTAGTGCCCAAAAAATTTATTTGAAAAGGAAAAATCGCCCAAGGCGATTTCCTAAATTTTTACGCGCAAATATCCAACAAAAAATCGCCAATTTGGCGCTAATTTGCCTAGTCTGGACACTCTGCTCTTTGCCTTGCATAGTAATTAAATAATTAACTGTTTAATAAGCAATGACAACATACCGTCTAAACTTTTTGGGAGCTCCCCATTCTGTTGATATCATGACGTCAAAATATGGTTGATACCAAAAGTCGTATCCACATAATGCCGTTTGGTCTCCTTTGGTCCAAGTGCCTAGGCAGCTGAAATTCTCCGCTTCAAATAAAATAAAGTCACCTTTAGCGTTACCGTCAGCATCACCAAGTGTGGAAATCATGACTTTTCCATCAGCCAAACAATGTGTGGTATGAGGAGCAGTAACATTATGACTGTTAAGAACACTTCCATCTATAGTTTTCCATAAAGAAGGCTTTCGTGGGTCAGATACGACATCCAAAATATAAATGAAATCAGAATTTATCGAAGGCAATATTAATTTGTCACGTTTAGGGATTTCTTTAGCATTAGAATCAACATAGTAACAGCTGGAGCAAGCATTCCATCCCGAATGATGTAATTCATTTCCTCTGCGGTTGGTAAACGTTCTATGGATTACCTGTTAAAATAAATTTGTTTACTGAAATAAGTATTGACATTTATTCAGGTAATAATTTGGGCAACGAAAAATTTGCTCTTTAAAGTTTAATTTGTCTAACCCACGTCTAATCCTTATTACTTACTTGAGTAAGGATTGAACATGGATTAGAGGTATGAGCCACTTATCAGTTTATTGCAGATGACCATCCATATATGTAAATGTATGTATATATGCTTAAAAATTAAATATACACCAGAACTTCAAGGGAGATCTCCCAATGTGAGCAATAAAAGAGTACTCCCTTTGATTTCGGAGCATTACGAGAGATTTATGGGTTTTGACCTCCTTTATAACTCCGTTAGGAGTTTCAATAAACAACTTTTTGATTAAAAAGCAGATTTTTGACAATTGCTCAATTGTGACAAATTCGGAGCGGCGTTACCCAATTGAAAGTTTTTTGGGGTGGGAGATTTTATATCCTAAATTTTGGATTATGAATAAAATAGTTGTATTAATATTTACCTTTTAAAAATAATGAATATCTTATCTTAAAAACGTTTAAATTTTACGCTAAAATCGACAACAACTTGCCAAATCATTATTTTAATATTAATACAATTTTAGTGAACATATTTTAAAATTTTTTTAGTGTCCTCATGTCATCTGATTATTTCACAATGTAGTTTTCCATATCGGATACGATAATTCTGATATAATTCAGACACTGAAATTACACTTTTCGATGTGTTATTTGATACATATTGTCTTTGCCCATTTAACAGCAAATGGAATTTACTTTGGGACCCATGGGTCGTGAAATTTTTCCAGCAACACATATTGTTTTCACATGAAATTTTGACACACCCAAAAACGAAAAATAAAAATTTGTGTAGTTCAGGGGCGGTTTAGTAAATGTTTGAAGGTTGTTTTAATATATCCTATCTTATTATATATTTCTTAGCTTTGGTAGAATGAAGTCTAATATTCTTTTTTGGTCAACTATGATGTTTGATTTCATTTCTTGCAACCATTAGTTCATTTCGCTTGAGGAGTCACAATGCCCATACTGGCTGTACCGATTTTTTTTAAATTTCGGACACAAATTTTCCAAGAATGGTTATAGGCTAAAGCAAAACCAATATCTAAAGGGGGTGTGGAACCTCCCATAGAAATCGAATTTTTCATAGTGCATATCGCTGCAAGCAGTGGCATAGCGGTGGGGAAATATGTATGTCATTGAACTACAATTATTTACTTTTGAATTAATAACACAATACTATTTTATCCTTCTGATTTAAAATTTTTTTATTTCAGACGGATGACAAATTATCCTTTAATGAATATATGAGTAGTCCACTCGCAAACAGCGTTATGTGATTTTACAAAAGTAAATCATAAATTAAAAAAAAAAACGTCTACGACAACAGGTAACATCCGAACTGTATCTTTTTTATTACCTGAAAATTTGGATAAATAAGAGCCTAATACCATTAAAAAAATAAAATTGCAGTATGGTAGATTTGCAAATTTTATATTTAAAAATTTAATATTGCAAGTTTTGAAACAGTAACTTTTACATAGCTAGCTTTTTTTAGCTTTTCGCGTTCTCTCCTCTAGGAAGATTGGTTTGCTTCTTTTTTGCGACCTCTTCCACTAGGCAGAGACATTTGAAAGTGTATAAATAAGTATTATAGCGACTTTTGCAAGAGTAGTTAACATTTCATGCTATTTTTTCAGAATATAGAAAAAATTTTCACTCTGCTGTTAGTGGACATGAAACCCACCAAAAACTAAAAATCTAAAATAAAATTTACATAACGCACTTTGCAAGTGGACTACTCAATTGTTGAATATGCTATCTTATTTGTCCCTTCTTTTTATACAATTAAGGAGCGGCTGAATGGTTTAACGATGTTAGCGGTACATAATGATGTGCCGATTACAACACAAGAAGTAATTGAAAAAATGTGTGTTAAGCAACGAAGATTAAAAATCGCTTTATAAGTAGTAAGATTTTGTAGACTTGTACATAAATAAATGTAAATAGATACGCGTAAATATATAAATATGCAGATATATTGAATGTGTAAAAACTGAAGTGTATACTAACGAAACTTCTACAAAACAAAATTGGACTACACACTAATTAATTAAAATGATGTAGTAATTTAATTTTTTAAATTTAAATAAAGCATGAATTCCTCAGGGAATAACCGAGTAGACAAAAAATATATAACGGTAGAAATGGCACATACATACATATATGAAAGAATGCCCACAGGCGACGCCATCGTTGCCACTAACAATCTTTTCCCCCCTACCAATTTTCTTCCCAAATCCGACCAAAATCGTTTACAACCTACCAAATAAATTTCAATTACAAAAAAGGATTCTGAAAGCATACAATTCATCTATTTAAGATCAAAAGTTCCGAATACAAAACAATTACATACATACATATATGTACTTTGTACATTTTAAAACAAACAAGAAATAAATAAATGCAGACACAGTCTTAGGCACAGATATGAGATCATTGAAAATTTTGTTGGTTCTATGAATTATATACATATGTACATGTTATGTACCGCAAAGTTAATTGTTTTTTAAAGTAAATTTAAATCAATTAATTGCACATGCAAATCTTTAGCAGCTGACCACACATCAAGCTCACTTAGCCTCAGTAAATTCCACTGCGTGGTTATTATATCAGGAACGCAATCTATGAGATGGGGAAACTTTAACAAAAGGGGTAAAATTGGTAAATCTTCGTTAGAAACTACCTCAGCTGGTGTTATTATTTGTAAAAGTTTTATATCTTCACGCTGGAAATCAAAACTTAAACTTATTTGGTCCAAAAACTCTATGTAAAACTTTAATATATTGGTTTTAAGATCAAGGATTCCAGAACAATTGACGTCACTTTTCATAAACATCTCAGCATTTTTCTAACAAAAATGTCAGATATTTCAACATGATTATATTCATTTTTAAAATCAACATTAATATGTTACTGATCGCACCTTTTTTAATCAAGTTACTCAAAATTTAGAGATAATGTACTTTGATAGTTGCATATAAGTATGGCATAGAGAGCTTTCAGCTTGGAACTCTTTGTTAAGATTGTTAATTATGGGGAAAATTTAAGATACAAATAAAAAATAGCATTTGGATTTGCAACACATTCCTTCTGCCAGCTCTGCAGATCGCATACAGTTTACTTCGTAAAAGCGGGAAATAAAATAAAGTTTCAAACTATCCCATTGCTCCATTCCCGCCCATCCGGCTAAATTTTTGCGCCGAGTCACGAAAGGCAGGAGTTTATTAAGTGTCGAGATCTAAAACCAAGGCGAATTTATACAAGGTGGTGTTACTGGCGAATTTAGATTAGATAGGTTCTTCTGAATGTCAAAATGATGTGTTTGTTGTAATATGAATTCGCCTAGTTTACAACATTTCGACATTCAGAAGGACCGCGGTGAAAACCTAAATTCGCCAGTAACACCACCTTGTATAAGTTCGCCTTATCTAAAACTATTCAGCTACAGAACCAAATTCATCAGCTGATTATTATGTATTTATGTTAGTCAATCATTTATTTAGAGAGGATAGAATCGCTTTCTTAATGCTGCAAAGCGTATCAGATATATCAAATGTGCTGGAATGAGAGTTAAAATCGTGGCATAAGTAACGGAGTAGCTCGTGTAATTCAAAATTAGTTTTACAAGTTTTCAAAAAAAGGGAACAAAAGTGTCTTGATACCCTGGATGGAACATTAAGGCTAACTTCACCCAGAAGAAGCGGCCTTGAATTTAAGCCTGTCAGTAATTTAACCATAAAAAACACAACGCTTCCTAGTGAAAGCCATCGTGTTTGAGATATGCCCAAGATTTTGTGGGGTTTTACCGAACAGTAGTCCTGAAATTCCTGCAGTTTATTTATCCTCTTTGGACTGTGGGAAAAGAAACTAAATATGTTGCGGCACAGTGTCTCAATGCTTTTCGGCAATTTTTTACAAGCGTAGCTTGAGCAAAGATGAAGTGAGTGCATGTGCACTTTATATAAAATAAATCGGTTTCTGCACTCAATAATGTTTTTAGCCCGCCCAAGTATCCAGCCATAACATTGGCTCCATCGTGACCAAACCAATTAGGTTTCTTATTTCTAAAGGCAGGATTGGCTAATAATTAAAAGGTACAATTGGCAAATATTTATATTCAAAATTTGTTTGAAATATATATTTTTATAATTAAGAATTTATAAACTTAGTTCAACTATCCGACCAAAATTTTACTTTGCCGACCAACCTACCAAATGAAAAAGAAGCGACCAAATTTGGTCGGAAAAGACCAACAGTGGCAACACTGGGCGACGCACTATAGGCAAAACACGATTTTTTTCAAAATCGTAGATCTTCGCTTAGAAAAGAGATAATGGAATGCAGCATTTAACCCTTTAATGCAGAGTCTGACATATATGAAACGCTTTTTAACCCTTTCAAGGCAGAGGAAAAAGGTTCCCAATATGCTTTTGAACGTGCTTTTTCTCATGTTGACGTAGATATTAATCGTAGAAAATTTTTCCATAGTAAAATAATAATAAAAAAAAATAAATAAAAAAAATAAAATAAAAAAATAAAAATATTAAAAATAAAAATAAAAATAAATAAAAAATAAAAATAAATAAAAAGTGCGTTGAAAACATATTGAGACCCATTTTGCCTCTGCCTTGAAAGGGTTAAAACGCGTTTCATATATGACAGACTGCATTAAAGGGTTAAATGCTGCACTCTCGTAAAGATATCGACCAGTATAACCATTTTTGTTATATAATTTTTTTTGTGAAAGATTATAGTTTACGAGTTATTAGAGTTTAAAGGTAGCTTTCCTTTTTCCAATCTGGCCACTCGGGTACAGCATCCAATGTCCTAAGAATCGAGTTTTAAGATAAAATAAAGAGAAATCTTTCAGAAACAGTGCTAATGGTGTATTAAGTGTAGGGTTTCTAGTGGAATTGGAGCCAAAATCCAAAATTAAAAAAGTGACATTTTGAACGGTATTTTGAGGGTTAAGTTATTGTTGTTGTTCTCTATAGTTGTGCTATATTAGTTGCGTTCACGTAGCTGTTAATTGTTCATGTTTAACCAAAACTTACAAGTTTATGCGTTCGCGTACGCAAAAAACTTGCAAAGTAGGGGAAATTGAGAGAGCAAAGTGACATTTCATTTTGAAGGGAAGCTGCTGGTTTCTGCTGGAAAAATTTTTGCCAACAGCAATTTGCCAACAGGAAAACAGCTGATCAAAAACAGCTGTTTGGTATTTACGCAAATCACAAAATTGAATTTGATGGTTTGGAAGTTAAAAATTACAAGATGCGACTGATTAAACTTGCAAGAAACAAGTAGTTATTTGTTTAATCAATAAACTGTGTCAATATAACACTTTGCGATGACTTTTCGTACGTTTTAAATTTTACACTTTTGAATGTAAACAAAAATTATATCAGCTGTTCGTCTAACTTGCAAGTTTCTGCAAATTTTCTATTCGCGTACTATTTGGGATATTTTTCTCTTGTGAGAGAACAGATGACACGATAAAAACAATTTTCATTCCATTAACTCTTTTCTAAGCGAAGATCTACGATTTAAAAAAAAATCGTGTTTTGCCTATAATGCGACGCCTCTAGCCATTGTGTATCACAACTTTAAGTTATCGATGGAAATTTTTTTTAATCCGCCCCCTTCGCCAAATCCTGGCTACGCCACTGGCTGCAAGTATTTGTGGTAGAGTTCTGGGACTTGAAGTCAATCTCAATCTTTATTGGAAAATGCAGCATGCCACCGTAGAACTTAGAACAGGGGTAAAGGAATCGGGTATATGAAAAAGATCTCGTAGCTATTGAAAAGAGCTAGCGGTGTAAGCCATATAAACTAAAATTCTGGTGACGCATAGATACCTCTAGAAGCATTTACCTAGAATACTGGGATGAGGTATTTTTCCAATGGAAATATGTACAGAAAAATGCGGGCAACACCTTCTGGAAAGTAACATGAACACAGGGCGTATCCCTAGAACCATTTTAAGCTAAACCTTGAGCGACTACATTCTTGCCAAACCCACAGGCATAAGCTGAAATTGCGTCGCAAGTTTTACGATCGGCTTGGGTAAGGTTTAACCACTTAACCCCACCTTTGTTTTCGCCGATACTGAATTCTATAAACTGTCAGCTTTCACACAATTTAAAATGTACATGTGTATTTAAAAATGTCATGAAAATTGTGTTGTTAGCTTTGTGCTGCAAAAATGTTGCAAGCTTTTTCACAGCGTGAATAGAATACTACTTTGCAGAGGAAATGTTGTGGAATTTCACGCTTATTTCACAGCAAGAAATTTTATATGCAATTTAGCAGCTTTTTCACGTGAAACAGGAACAAAAACTATGCTTAAGGACAAAATATTTTTAAATCGACAAAAAATTAATAAGAAAATTTGGAGGATTTTAGATATTGGGTACGGTAGCAC
>NW_016158139.1:134443-142719 GCF_001687245.7 Rhagoletis zephyria
TTCGGAACATATTTTGTTTGAGTACTTTTTTCATGTATACAGTGCTCAAAATTTTCACTTCTCTTCCTTCCATGCCCTCTTTGTTAAAGTATGAGTAGTTTACATATTTGAAAAAAACTTCACAGTGAAGCAAACTGAATTCCGATGCAGACCTTTAGTATCAAAGTATCAGACCAAAGAGCTTTAAATTATTTCAGTTTGAAAATGCTTCGCAGAGGGCTGCCACCTCTTTGAAAAGCCTAATTTATTTACCTTTTACACAATTTTAATGAAATATTAAAATATGAGGCAAAAGAAAGAGTTTTAATAAAACTCAAGTTTGAAAATGTTTTTTTTTGGGGTTGTCATCTATTCGGTTTTTATTTTGAGCGATAAAGTTCAGTAATTGTGCTATCAGCTGTCTCGGTGAAGTCAATTGGCCCCCTCGGAGCCGCGGTTTTACGCTCCTAGACTTTTTTGTGCAATGCCGCGAAGGACCGATATAATGAAAACAATCTATTAACTATTTTGGTCCTTAAGGCGTATGTCGGACATTTCTTACGATAGAGCCAGAAACCGTCACCAAGGTCTTGGAGAACTGGGTTAACAGGATGCGCTACTGCGAAGACAGTCACATGATGAAATCGGGTTCCATAACTAATGGGAATATATGTTCTTTCGGTTAAACCCATAATATAATTTGAGTTAATTTTTATAAATAAATAATTTTTTTGTTATGGTCATCAGATCTTTTATGTGAAGTTCATTAGATCAACACCGTCATTCTAAATGTGCATTAAGGTTTTATTTTTTGAAGTTACGACTTTTTTTAGCGGTGCAGGGTGGTTTGAATTTTGAGGAAATGAAAAAGCGACGCCATTTGAGATCTGTCTTCCTTCAAAAAGGGATGGACAAATTTACTTGAATTATTTGCAATATTTATTAAAGTTTGTGAATAGTGTTGCCATCTGCTTAGAATGTTAAATTCAATTTTGGCGTCTTAACGCCATGCGGGTTCGCAGGTATTTCATATTTGCTACAAAACGAAATTATGAATTGTAATTGGATGGAAACGTGATTATGAACAGTAATATTCGTGTTGCGCGTTATGGTGATTGCGATTTCTTATCACCGGTGGGTGAAACATCCCTGATAGCTATTTATTTTGAAAAAATCTTTGGAAATGCAATTTACTTAATGGCGATCCTGCAGACAGAGAAGTAATTAAGCAATTCGGGTGTTGAAAGTAAAAAAAATTTATGTAAATTTCATGCGTTGAAATTAAAAATTTCTATTGAAGATTGCCATTTTATCGATAGTGGTCTAATTTTTTCTGATTTACTAGCTTATATATTTTTATATTTTATTTCTGTGCCCATGTTGTTATAGCTCGTTATTTTTTAAGCGAGTTAAGGTATTTAGGCCGTTTAAAGTTAGGAATTTATAAAATCTCGTCTGCGCGCTAGGCATACGAAAGATATCAATCCCTCTAAGTTTACCTTAAAATGGTTCCAGGGATACGGACGCGTGAACATGTAACCTTCTGGGTTCTAATAACCTGGCTTTGATAAAATACCACTTTTCATTACTGTAGCAAATGTCTCAAGAGATATGTATGTATGCATCATGAGAGTTTTAGATTATAAGGCCCAACCCGGCTCTCCCTTTTCCATTAAGTGAAATTATTTTTGTCAGTAGGTACGGCACTTATAAAATAAATCTCCATAACAAATTTAAAATACTCCCAGAGATTTTGTATCCTTCCAGAGATTTATATTAAGAAATTTTGAGTATGTATGGGCGGCGACATGCCTCCTTTTTTAATAACTCACCTTTTTTCCATGAGCAATTGATACATTTGTTACATTCCGTACCAAGTTCCAGTATTCTTCCATGAAAACTTCCACGGATATGTGGCAAGAAAAAGCCAATTTATACAGGAATCTTCTTCCATGAATTTAGAATTGATTTTACATACCCCAGTACTAGGTCCCAGTACTCTACCATAAAAACCTCTAGAGATATGCAGTATAAAAAAGTAAAAGCACCATGCCCGCTTTTCGAATAACGCAATTTTTCTCCATGAGTACGGAATTAATTTTGTATACACATCTCGGTGCCAAGTTCCAGTCCTCTGCAATAAACATCTCCAGAGATATGCAGTATTGAAACACACCACCTTTTCCAATAACTCTAATTTTTTCCATGAGTATGGTATTAGTTTCACATATGTACATACATACATATGTATTTCTATACCAAGCTTGAGTACTTTACCCCAATTCACAAGCACAACTTCGCTCTGGCTACTGCAGCAGGTTAAACTCCTACCTGAGTAGATTGAATGAGGATGTGCCAAATGAGTGTCCGGTATGCGGAGAGACCCCACATGACTCGAAACATCTCTTCGCATGCCCGGAAAACCCGACATCCCTAACGGCCTTGTCCCTATGGACCAACCCCGCAGAAGCTGCACGCTTCCTAGGGCTGCCGTTAGTGGAACTTGACGACAATGACTGAGATACCAACCGACCTGGGCGGGGTTGTTGTAGCCGCTACAACAACAACAACAAATTTACCCCAAATATTTGAAGAGACATGCAATATGAAACTTTCAGTCAGTATGGGAGGTGCTACGCCTATTCTCCAAAAACGTCCATTTTTCTCCGTGAGTATGAATATGATTTCACACAGTGTTGGTAAAATGTAAATCTGATTAACGATTAATATGTTAATCGCGTTTGACGATTAAAATTAATTAGTCGTAATCAACTGTACGATTAATGGTTAAATTTTTTAATCGATAATCGCTGACTGCGATTGTGACTAATTAATTTTAATCATTAATCGTTAATCCAATTAAAAAAAAAATCTGATTAAGTAGTCTAGTTTGTCCGAATTTGAAACCAAACAACAGTCATAGTAATTATTTTGTGTTTACGCTTATAAAAAGCACATAATATAAAAAAATTATAATTATTGTTATTAGTACATAATACATAAACTGGGAACTTTTACAAACCTGGTTTGTAAAATGTATGTTGGTATAGATCTTAATGAAAATGCACACCAATTGCTCAGATTGATGAGGAAACCCGACTTAGGCATACCGAATCAACTTGCTTTGAGTGCACAGGAAATACCTACTTGATCAAAATAAGAGTTAATGATTAAAAATTTATTTTTTTAATCGCGGTAACGATTAACTATTTAGTCAGATTAAAATTAATCATGATTAACTGTAATCAGATTGAATTTAATCGAATTAACTAATTGATGAAAAAATGAATCGATGAATGCCGACATTGATATCACATACATATCTCAATACCAAGTTCCAGTTCTCTTCCACAAATACTTCCAGAGATATATATGTAATATGAAAATTCCAATTTATATGGGAGGAGCTTTGAGTTATCGGAATTACTTTCAGTCTAAGACCATCCTTGCGAAATCCGTAGTAAGGGTACCAATTTCGTTTTGTCCGGGAAACCGGTTAAGGAAGTAGCCTATTTTTCAATCCAGGTCATAAACCATCTGTGAGCGAAATTTCATTTTCAAACAGGTTGCAATTCTTAAAAAAGTAGCCTGTTTTCCAATCTTGGTCACAAGCTATCTGTGTGCAAACTTTCATGCAAATTAGTACAGTCATTTCCGCGTATTAATTTAATTAAACTTTTTTAATACGTGAAAACTCTTAAAATAGTGGCATTTTTTCCAACGTTCAGTGGTTTCCGCAAATTAATTTAATTAAACTTTTTAACAGGTGGCAACTCTTCAAAAAAATTTTCCTATTTTCCACTGTAGGTGATAATTAAACTTTGTTAGCAGGTGGCAACTCTTAAAAAAAGTAGCCTATTTTTCAATCTAGGTCATAAGCTATCTGTGTGAAAGTTTTCATGCAAATCCGTTCAGTCGCTCCCGCATATTAAATAAATTAAACTTTTTTAACAGGTGGCAACTCTGAAAACAAAGATCCTATTAACCAACCTTGCCCATAAGCTAAACGCGTACCAAATGTCACGCAAATCCGTTCAGTCGTTTCCGCGTGATGATTTCGCAAACATCCAAACATACAAACTGTCACATTTATAATATTAGTAAGATTTTCATTAATATGAACTGACCTATATAGTTTATTAATTTTGTATCATTATTGTCTTCATCTTTGGCAAAATTACACGGTCCCCCGGTATTTATTTTATTTATTTTTTAACGAATTTTAATTATTATTTTTTTTTTATAAAACTGTAGCTCATTGTCTAACAAAAACCTTACAAATAAATCCAAACTTGAAAGATTAAAAAACATCTACAAAGTTTCATCTAATTTTCACGGTTTTTGTTCAGAATTTGTAGACATGTTTTGGGTTTACATTTTTGTAGCCCCTTCACTCTAGTATAAAAGGTGCAAGTTTGAAGTATCTTAAAAATACCGTTGATTTTTGGATTTTTTTGCTTACGGTGTTGCGCACTTTCTTCGATATAAGGAATGTTCGCATTTTATTTTATATGGATGGAAATGCGTAACACCGTTGTTGACGTTTTTTCACTATTTTAAATAAAGTTTTATTTGTATAGTTTTTGTTAGACAATGAGCTATACTTTTATATAAAAAAATAATAATTAAAATTAATTGGAAAAACTACGGTAAATAGCCCAAAACGGGTGACAGTAGCATTTAACTTTTAAAAATGTGAATTATAATTCAAGAATTTATTTGTTTATAATTTAAGCTAAACTCTAAGCTTAATGAAACCTATTTTAACATAGTGGGACTTTCTGACAAAACTGGCTATGACTTTATAAGCTAGCTGAAGAGATCTCAATAATAAGTTACGTTAAATTTAGGGCCAATTTCACAGTGCGTAGTTAACTCCGAATCGACAGTTAACTAGAGATTTTCAGTACAAAAATCTGTAGTTAACTCCAGATTCCGAGTTAACGTCGCATTGTGAAATTGGCCCTAAGTCTACACCAACTGGAGCTGTATAATGAATTGAACAATAAACACACTGCAGTAGACAAAAAAATTGGTTTTGTTTGGTTGCGGGAAAGGGAGGTAATGCATTGACGGAAATGGTGAAAAGTACAATTAAGCTCCAAAATTTACACTTTTTGTCATTAATTTGGTACAGTTTAAAAATCTTAAATATCAACACTGTTTTACACCCTTCCATACATGATGTGTTTCGCGTTGCCATATGCCAATGCGTAGCCGATTTAGGTTAATTATCAAACGATTGTTTTAGGAAGCTATTTGACAGGGTAAATGCAATTACATTACAATTACAATTACATTCCTCAGTAATTGTTATTAGGAATCAACTCATTCAGTTCACAGCAAAGGAATCGATTACTTTCTCAATTCCTTGAAGTAATTTCAAATGGAATTGTTTTTTTTTAAATTCAATTGCAAGGAATTTCATATTGTAATTGGAATAATTTAATTTAATTTTTTTTTGTCAAGGAATTGAAAATGTATTTTTTTTTACAATTCCTTTGAATGGAATAGAAAATGTAATTGATTTTTTTCGAATTCCATTCCTCAAAGTAATTTAAAAAGTAATCGAAAGATTTATAAAAAAAAATTTACTGTTGAATTGCAATAGCTTAGTTAAATTTCTTGGTTGTTAACTGCCTTGAATAAATAACTTATACCTAAGAAGTATTACTAATTGGACTTTAAGAAAGCTTAATAACTTAAACTGTAGCTGTTCCAGATCCTACCGCGTACGCGCTTCTCGGCAGATGAGACCCGTAAATGTCCAAGCAGGCATAACCCGCTCGAATACTTTCACGCTCGCCTTTCGGCAAAGAACAGCACTGACTGCTGCTGCCTTGGGCACTGCTGTTCTCTTGGGCTAATCCCTGCGTATCTATAAAAATGCACTGAACTAATTGTGTATATTATGGTACCATTAATGCTACCCAAATGGCGTGCCTTCTGGGCCCTTTGAAGTACTCTTACTGGTATTCTGCGTTACAAATGAGAATAGAGTTCGCTTGAATTACGAGCCCTGTCGGACTTGAGATCCTACCTCCTAAGAGTTTTATAAACAAATTGCATTGCTATGGCTATATTTTGATGATAGCACTGTAAGAACGCTAAAATTACACAAAAAACGCCGAAACACGTTAAATTAATTTTGGGTACGGGTCTGTACACCGTTTTTTTAGATAAAGTCATTTAGTCGTTATTTTCATTTTAAATTTGCATTGCAAATGAAAAAAAATCAAACTTTAACATGGAAAAAGTTACTCATACGCCATATATGAGTACGGTCATGTACGATATGGCGTATGAGTAACATTCTTTCCTGCTAGTATTTCATAAAAAAATGATTGCACTTTCACTTAACCCTTGCAAACTTGTTTATTTATCCAGCGCTTTTCATCGTTAGTAGTGTTTTAAGCCGCAAAGCAAGGAGATATTGGCTAGTTTATACTAATATATAATTTGAAAGCCGTTTTTTCTGTTCGCAAAGCTCGAGAAAGGCCGTACCGATTTTTTTGAAATTTCTAAATCTACTGCAGACTTTCCAAGGATGGTTATAGGCTAAAAAAAATAAAAGGGGCGTGGCACCTCCCATACAAACCGAATTTTTCAAACTGCATATATTTGTGGTAGAAAACTAGAAATTGGTATGGGGTTATATATAAGATCAATCCCATACTCAGAACAGACTAACTGTTAGAAAGTTGGTTGCAGGTTTCGATTATCAAAGACACAAACCAAACTCGGTAAAAAAAGGTTGCCTTCGCATAAACTCCAAATAAAAGGGTTGTTTAAGGAGAGTTTAACAAAATTTTGTGTATGGTAAACTCCGAGTTTAAGAGTAGAGTTTAGCGTTAAACTCCAAAATGGCCCATAATCTCGAGTTTGTGGCTTAATGAGAACGTAATATTACTTAAAGATAATCCTATTGAAAATATTTCCAAATCAAGACTACTCAAATACCTTTCGTTTTGTACGCATACTGTAATATTTCATTTACTTTGTCAATTTAATTGAGTTAAATTTGCAAACAGATGACAAGCCTCTTTTGACTGTAAACCTTCTTAAAACCCTCTAGTCTAACACCCAACCCTCTTTTGACTGTAAACCTTCTTAAAACTCTCTAGTATAACACCCACTTTGCAATATTTCCTTTATTTTATCAATTTAACTGAGTTAAAATTTTCTAATAGGTGGCAACACTCCTGAGCAGTATCTCCAATGGTTATATTTTTTAAACTTCTTAAATTTCACACCCGCATTGCAACAGTTCATTTATTTTATCAGTTTAACTGAGCTTAAAATTTTCAAACAAGTAACAACCCTCCAAATTATTTATATCGTTAATGATTCCGGTATTATACCGAAAAATTAAAAAAAAATCAAATCGGTTCAGCCATTCTCGAGTTTTGAGGCCTCGTACAAACGAACACAACTTTTTTATATATACTCTTTATACATACATAGATATAGCTGCCCAATGTGTGCTTTCGATTTTAATCTTTGACCACAACAAAAATTCCACAATTTACATTCGTGAATGAACTTTCAGTTTCTCGATTACTTTTACAATTCCTTTGAGTCATTGGAAAAACTAAAGTACTCTTGCAATTCCAGATAATGGAATTGAAAAAAATCAATTACATTTTCAATAATTTTCAAAGGAATCAGAAAAAAAATACATTACTAGCACGTAATTTATTCCAATTACAATATGAAATTCCTTATAATGGATTAAAAAACAAACTTTGACAATGTTCGTACTAAAACCTAAAATGTAAATTTTATAAAATGAATTGAAAATGCTTGTTCTCAAAACTAAAACAAATGTTTCATGTGCAAAACCTGGATAAAAACGTTTTTATAAATAAAAAGGTTCCATATTCAACCATTTTTATTGAGCTCGAGGCCGTTTTTTGATGAAAATTTATTGTGGAAAAGCAACAATAATTTGAAAAAAAAAAATGCAGAAATGATAGCTATTTCGGAATTCACCACATTTCCTCATCAGACTTCTTTCGGTAGGCTTCGAACCGACGATCCCACTGACTCAGCCAGTTGCCTATGCACCGTGCTAAGTACGCCTTGTAAATTATCGTTTGCTTTTTTCCACTATTTTCATTTTTGTTATGCCAACACAATCAAGCGCAGCTATTCCGCTGCAATTCACTTGATCATGTGGTTGTTGGTATTGTTGGTTTTTGCTAATAATTCTATTTTTAGAATGTTTAACTTTTAGGTGTGCTCGTCCTTGCTGCGCTTGATTGTGTTGGCATAACAAAAAAAAATGAAAATAGTGG
>NW_016158139.1:144976-156883 GCF_001687245.7 Rhagoletis zephyria
CTCTAGCTCAATAAAAATTTTGAATATAATTGTTATAAGGCCAAAATAATAACAAAACCAAATAACTTAAGGACGAGCACACCTAAGAGTTAAACATTCTAAAATTAGAATTATTAGCAAAAACCAGTGGAAAAAAGCAAACGATAATATACAAGGCGTAATTAGCACGGTGCATAGGCAACTGGCTGAGTCAGTGGGATCGTCGGTTCGAATCCTACTGAAAGAAGTCTGATGAGGAAATGTGGTGATTTCCGAAATAGCTATCACTTCTACCATTTTTTCAAATTATTGTTGCTTTTCCACAATAAATTTTCATTAAAAAACGGCCTCGAGCTCAATAAAAATTGTTGAATATAATTGTTATAAAGCCAAAAAAATAACAAAAACAAATAAAAAGTTCCATGATAAAAACATTATTTACAAGGTAAAATCATTCTCACGATTCATCGCCCATGATTTTTTTTTTACTTTTGCAAGCATTTTAAAATGATATAGAATTGAAAATAAGAAAATTAAATTGTTTACAGCTGTTATTTTTTGAGATTGAAAAGGTGAATGTGTGTGTGAGTTTGAGTTTCGAATTTTAAATTTATAAAGCTTGTAATGTTTTTATCATGAAACGTTCCATACAAATTTGAAAGAGTAAATTTCTCTGTGTAGATAGTCAAGCGGCCATTAAGGCTCTACTTTCATATGAAACAAATTGTATCACCGTCACGTACTGTGAAAAGTTATAAGAAAGGAAGCTGTGACTAAAACCGTCCACCTATATTGGGCCCCAGGACAGAAGGGTGGGGAAGGTAATAAGATAACTGACGAACTAACCAAGGAAGTCGTCCTCTTAGACTAGGGCTTCCAAGCGCCCTGGTCTTCTAGGATTTGGTTTAGACAAATTGCCCCGGTCCACACTTAAATTGTCCTGGTTTTTTAATAAAGGTCAACGCAGACACCTATTTAATTTTTTGCAGATGTTTGCCATGAAAAATTCGATAACGAAACGTTTTTTCTAGTATGTTTAAAAATATCTGGTGAGTTTAAATTATTTATTTTTAGTTTATTTTGTTAAAATATTCCTCTTTTATCTTAAGGCAAATGTCAAAAAAGTGCAAGTTCCTGGACAGGTATATGGCTGAATCATACTGCGCAGTAGATAATTTCAGGAGCTAAAATCTATCCCAAAAGGCTTTTCTGAAAGTCATTCCTTTCTCCTTTCTTTTTTGAATGGAGTGGAACAAATGCTTTCGCTACCCAAAGAAGATCTACCAGAAGGGCTTTTGTAGGGCTTACTTCAGAAGACATTTTGCAGAAGTTCTTTAAAACTGTCCTTTTAATTCATAATAATCATACTTCTTTAAGGAATTTGTTTAGGGTACATATAAAATACATTTGTTTTATTAAGACGTAAAATGATTATTAAATTTCATGCGGAGACGGTCGCTGTGGTGTAGTGGTAAGCAGTACGCGCTTCCGCTCCGCAGCGCCTGTGTTCAAGCTCTGGTCAAATCAACATCGCTAAAAAATTAAAAAAAAAAGGTTTTTTCAAAAGAGCGGTCGCAAATCGGCAGGCAATGGCAAACACCCGAGTGTATTTCTGCAATGAAAATCAGCTTCTCATAAAAATACAATCGCCGTTCGGAGTCGGCGTAAAAATGTAGGTCCCTCCCCTTTGTGTGACAACATCAAGGCGCACGCCACAAATCGGAGGAGAAGCTCGGGCAGGCACTAACATACATATGGGTAAGAGCGAATCTATTATTATTAGGCACTTTCTAAGCCCTTATTAGGTAAGTCTTTTAGAATGGTCCAACTTAAGATAGGCTACCTAAATTATATTCTGGTTATGCATATATTCGGTGTTGGATTTGTGGTCGGAGAAAGACTCCGTCGCCGAATACTGGCGTTTACCCCGGTGGACGAATGGAGCGTCGGAAAATTCAGCCTCCACTACGAAACGTACGATAAGAATAATCGACTTTTCTGGGGCCCGGAACATGGTGGAATAGGTAGTGGCTATCTCCAAATCGAAAAACGACAAACCAAATCGATCACGTTGTGATAAACGGAAGGCACTCTTCCAGGATTTTAGAAATACGTAGAGTCCGTGGCAGTGTTGCCAGAACTTTTTGGACGAACCGGCTAAATTGGTAAATAAAACCGGCTAAAAAAGGATAAAATGTTTCAACTAAATTTCACATGTTTTATTTAAATAAATCACGAGTAAAAAGACTATTTCTTGGAGAGAAGTTACAAATTCGAGCCGGAAAAAATTTTGCCAGCAAGAATTTGCAATTAGGAAAAACATATGATTGTGGCACGTGGTTGGATTTTTTGTCGACGATAATTTGAATAAACAAGTTCGTTAAATTTAAAAATTTACAAACTGGAGCGATTTTAAAATAAAAAATGTAAGTTAATACTTGTTTACTTAATTAATTTAGTTCATTCCAATGATTTGAAAGGTACTCGACAAAAAAAAGACTGTATTCTTAATCGGAATGCAATCTCAGCCAGAGTCGATATAGTAAACCCGACAAAGAAATTAAAACGTATGTTGTAGAAAGTCGGACTGACAAAATATATACACGTAGATCCTGTTTTTTGCCCCTCTTAAAGAATTTTAAAAATTCTATACAAATTTCTTTTGTTTCAAATGCAACCGTGGACACTAGCTGGCAGAAAAACTTGCAAATTTGCGTTCGTACAGAATATTGCAAGTTTCTCTACATGAGAGAGGGAGCATTTTTCTTACTATCTGATATTTTGAGTGACAATTCTCGCTGGATTTTCGACGAACAAACCTATTGTCTTCCCTACAAGGCCTTTTCAGACTGACCGATTCTCAATACACTCAAATAGAAACCAATACACATAAAAAACGCTATAAAAATTTGCCTTCAACTTTAAGGCAGTAAAACAACGACCTGAAGTTAACATCAACCGAGGCCATATGTTGACAAGGCATGCAAAATCACAGTTACACAAAAGAACTGGTCAGATTTTTCAGAAATCCCTTCAATTCTGATGTAACATATGATGCAAAAAGACTGCAAATCTCCTATTTAGATGACCGGTCATATGACTGGCAGATGTCTTGTAGGATTCCCAGAGAGTTTTGCTTTGCATAGAAATTTGTGCTCTTTTATTTTCATTTTGACTCACTTCAGTGTTGGTTCATTTAATTCAAGTTGGCATTCGGTTTTTTGGAATTTAAATAAGTTCTCAGCAAAAAAGTTTGTGTAAAAAAATACATATGTGTACATAGTGCTTGAAAATATCAATATTTCACTTACCTTAAACCTTTGGGAGTGGGCAAAAATGATGTTTTGTAATTTAGGCAGAATTGAATATGCGCTATCTGGGAAGACAATAGCTACATGTAATATTTATTCTGTTTGTTGGCACTATATCCAAACACAAACGCATCCTAAGTGTCTTAACAGTGAAACAATCTCTTATTTTCTAAGTTTGCGAATAGAACTTCACACTTAAAATTTAGACATTTATAACAAACATTTTATGAAGAAAATCCCTTCTTCGTTTAAAATAAAAATAAGCGAAATCGGCCCAATTCAATACAACCCTGCCTGACATGAAAATTTTCTCCACGATAAGGCTAGTAGCCGTTTATAACAGATTTTGGGTCGCTTGGTCAAAAATGGAAACATATATACATATTTTAAATTTAAGAAAACAAAGCAAATAGAAAAATCGTCTAAAAACGGCTAACAAATCGGCTGCCGGCTAAATCGAAATTTCTCCGGCTGTATGCTATCGCAACCGGCTAAATCTATCCGGAAAACGGCTAAAATGGCAACACTGGTCCGTGGGCCAAACACCGACTCGGACCACTATCATTTTGCAGCCAAATTCGAGCCCGCCTCTGTGCAGCGAAAAATGTGCGGCCCACAATGCAAGGAAAGCTTAACATCGAAAATCTGCAATCAGAACAGATGGCAAATTTATTCGCCACTCGACTCTCACACCTGAGAGCACTATTCAACAATCCGACATACCCGAGCTCTATAGGGCAACGCTACCATCGGGCGCAACGCTCGCCTTATGGGACCGCTACATGGAACTGAAGAAGTAGGCGGGATGTATTCGCCGCAACAAGAAGAGAGAGGCCTAAATTCGTGAATTCGAAGAGCTTGATGGAGCTGATGGCGTCGAAGAGCTGATAAGGTGCATCCGTCAACTCTTATGTAGAATATGGTCAGATTAACGGTTGCCCGATGACTTGAATTTAAGTGTGCTCTGCTCAATCCACAAGAAAGGCGATCCCGCCAAACGCGCCAACTACCGCAGGATCAGCCTTCTAAGCATAGGTTACAAGGTCTTATCGAGCGTATTGTGTGAAAAACTGAAGCCCACTGTCAACAAACTGGTTGGGCCTTATCAGTGTTGCTTTAGACCTGGAAAATCCACTATAGACCAGGTATTCAAAATACGCCAAATCTCGGAAAAGACCAGATAAAATGATGGCCGCTCACTACCTATTTGTCGACTTCAAACCCAGTTTCGATAGCACTAAAAGGAGTTGCCTATACGACGCGACGTCTGATTTCCCATCCAAACTGAAACGGTGAATGGTTTCAAATATGGCGCCTACCTTTTGGTTGATTTATTTAATCAAATGTTGGAGAAGATAATAAGAGCCGTAGAACTGAATCGCTCTGGCACAGTACTTTACAATTTCTAGCTTATGCCGACGACATCGAAATTATCGGTAAAAACAAGGGTACGTCTGTTCTGCCTTCTCGGGATTAGATAGAGCTGCGAAGCGAATGGGTCTGGTGGTTAACGAGGACAAAATGAAGTATCTCCTGTCATCACACAAACAATCAGAACATAACCGTCTTGGCACCCACGTCCCTGCTGACAGGTACAAGTTTGAAAATGTACACGACTCCATTTATTTAGGTACCAGCACCAACACCAATAATAATGTCAACCTTGAAATCTAACGGAGAATCACTCATGCCAACAAGTGCTACTTTGCACTGAAAAGCAAATTAAGAAGTTAAGTTCTTTCTCGTCGTACAAAAATCGCACTCTATAAGTCACTCATCATGCCTGTGCTAGTGTATGGCGCGGAGGCATTGACGACGAAACATCTGATGTAGCGGTTCTTAGTGTTTTCGAAATATTTACGTGACTTTGCGCGTTGGCGATGGAGAATACCCTAGATGATTTAAAGATGAGCTGTACAATGATACAGACGTGGTGCAGCGAATCAAGATTCAGCGGCTCCTCTGGCTTGGTCATGTCGTTCGAATGGACAGAAACGCTCCATTTCTGAAAGCATTCAACGCGAGCGATGCTTGTATCATAGGAAGAGAAGGCCTCCTGTTCGTTGGAAAGACCAGGTGGAGAAGGACTTGACTTCACTTGGCATATCCAATTGGCGTCAGTTGGCACAGAAGAGAAACGACTGGCTTGCTGTCCTGGACTCGACCAAAATCGCTTTGGAGGTTACAGAAAATATTTATAAGAGGGTTGCCACCTTCTTAAAATATCGAATTTATTTAATTTATACCCAAGTTATATGGATTTCAACGAAAGAGTATTAGGACATCTTTAGTTTGAACGCAAAAAATACTTTTGGGGTTTGCAAGAAGGTTCTTCTTCTTCCGTTTTGGCGCTTTAACCGCCTAAGCTATTTTGGAAAACTTCAACAAAGCACGCCAGTCGTTTCTTTTCTGTGCCAACTGACGCCAATTGGAAATGACAAGTGAAGCCAAGTCCTTCTCCACCTGTCCTTTTCATCGCAGTGGGGGCCTCCCTCTTCCTCTGCTACCACCAGCGGGTTCCGAGTTGAATACTTTCAGAGCTGGAGCGTCGGTGTCCATTCGAACGACATGGCGGAGCCGCTGTATTTTAATTCGCGGCACTATGTCCATGTCGTTGTAAAGCTCATACAGCTCATCGTTCCATCGTCTGCGGTAGTCGCCGCTCCAACGCGTAAAGGTCCGTAAATCTTCCGCAAAATCTTTCTCTCGAATACTCCATGAGCTGCCTCATCGGATGTAGTCATTGTCCATGCTTCTGCGCCATATACCAGCACGGGCATGATGAGTGACTTATAGAGTGTGGTTTTCGTACGTCGAGAGAGGACTTTGCTTCTAAATTGCCTACTCAGTCCAAGTAGCACTTGGTGGAAAGAGTGATTCTGCGTTGGGTATCCATGCTCTTCATATTGTCGGTGTTAATCCTGGTTCCTAAGTAAATGAAATTTTCTACTTTCTCGAAATTATAACTCTAAACAGTGACGTGGGTGCCAAATCGCGAATGTGCTGATCGTTTGTTTGGTGACAGGAGTTACTTCGTCTTGTCCTCGTTTACCACCAGACCCATTTGCGTTGCGTCCTTATCCAACTTGGAAAAGCCATAACAGACTTCGCGGTTTTTACTCCCTGATGATGTCTATGTCATCGGCATAAGCCAGCATTTGCACACTCTTGTAGTAATTTGCTCCTGAGCAGTTCAGTTCTGCAGCTTTTATTATCTTCTTCAACATCTAATTAATCAGATTGTGGCCGCTGTGGTTTTAACATTTGCCGCACCAACATGTTTTTCCAATTTAGTTGGCCTGTGTAATTTGTAGTAGCGAATTTTTGATTCAAATTACTTTTATTTGACACGTAGATCATGGATCCACAGTCTTGCCCCTAAATTTCATATAGCAACATTCCGTCGTGGCTGCTGTGTTGTAGTGGTTAGCATGCGGTTGCCAGGCGTACTGATTTTATCAGTACAGTACTGATTTTTCCGCTCTTGTACTGATTTTATTCATTTCTTCAATCAGTACGCGAATGTCCTGATTTTTCAAAATTTGTACTGATTTGGACTGAATTTTCAATGCAAGCAAAATACTTTAGGATTTTCTTAAGGTTTTTCTTAACGTTGGAACTTCCTTAAACTGTACTGTACAAAATAAGAAGAAAATAATTTAATTATAGTTCACATGCTTCAGATAATAGTTGTGTTTGTTTGCTCATTTCCAGTAAAATCCCGTAAAAGTTTTTACGAATTTTCATATTTTGACGTTTTCGTACGCAAAAACTTGCAAAGTAGTAGGGGAAATTGAGAGAGCAAAAATTACAGCTGAAGTTGCAGGTTTTTACCGGATTTTTACTTGTATGAATTTGCCAGTACGGAAAACAGCTCAT
Organism: Rhagoletis zephyria; assembly: GCF_001687245.7. Taxonomy (NCBI): domain Eukaryota; kingdom Metazoa; phylum Arthropoda; class Insecta; order Diptera; family Tephritidae; genus Rhagoletis; species Rhagoletis zephyria. The sequence goes on from NW_016158139.1 coordinate 152,146, forward strand.
CGCATGTTGCTGGATGCAATTTAAACTTATAAGGAAACTGATTATGGGTTTTTATTGTTGAAATTTTCAAAATAAACCAATATAAATATAAAATATATTGTTTTATTAGGAACTTGCTGCTAATAAACAAGAAATTTATCAGCTGTTCATGAAACTTGCAAATTATTACTAGATATGCGTTCGCGTACTTTTTTGGAGATTTTTTCTATGTGAGCGAATTCTCAGAATTAAGTTACTGGAGAGTTGCTGTCAAGTTACTGGATAATGGATATCAACTAATGTTTGATATGCTCAAGAAATTAATACAACAAAAAGATCAATCGTTTTACGGGCATATCGCCGGGTCGTTACGTACCAGTTGCGATAATATGATGGAGCTTAAATTATTCAAAAAGAATGCTGACGTTTTTTTTTTTTTGTCGTGTCTTGTTAGATATCTCGAAAATAACTCTCACTGACATTGTAAAAGAGTTTTTCATACGAGACATAGAGTTAGATGCTCTTTCCAGCGAATTCTTAGTTTTACAAAGTTTTTGCGTAGTTGAAAAAACTAACCCCCTTATTCTAGAACCCGAATTTTCGTAATTCGTAATTCGTAGCTACGCTACGAAAAACGAAAAATCCACATGCTGCAACCCTTGCGGAAAAATGTGCAGCATTGCCAGCTATAAGTTGTTTTTCGAAGAGAGCTGAATGAAGGAAAACAAAGTGGAAACGAATTAAAAAAACACTCATGAAGTGCTTATTTATAGTAGAATTGTTTGATTTTACATATTTTGAAGGAAAAGGTGGATTCTATTGCATTTGCAATTATAGCAGCGGAGTTAGAGCGCGCTATGGGAATGATTTCACAAAGATATGCGAAGCTGTCGGGCATAGTAACTATGCGCGTCTATGTCAGCTTCTGGTTTAATTGTTGAACCACAAGCCAGAACTACACTATGCCTGAAGAACTGGTTCTGAATCCAGTTAATGCAATAACAGCTTCTTCCAAGCCACTGAAGACATGCATTTTATTACGTCCACCACCTGGTGCACCTGCTTATGCGTTCGGCCTAAGTAGAATTCTCCTTTCTGTGTTGCCGTAGAAGAGGGGCCTCCGCATGTCAAAGGTATACAACACTTCTTGTGCACATGACTCCGGCTACGCCATCCACAGTATTTTTGCGCAGAATCCACGTAGAAATTTGCAAAAAAGTGCATAGTGAAAACCGAATTTATTAATAAGATAGTGCTCGGAAATTTGAAACATTTACTTTTAAAATAAAATTTTAATCCTTTGATTACACGTTATGTTAAAGTTTTTGGATTCGGGTTATGCGTAAGGACACAACAAATAACTAAACCGGACCCAAGTTTCTCGATAAGGGGCAACAAAGATTCTGTTTTACTCGTATATAAAGCAGTGGATAAAAATATACGTATATGCGAAGGGCAAATTTATCTGTTTAAAGGAACACCACTAATATGGGTGAGCTCACTGATAAACAAAAAATTTTCAGGTAAAAGTGTCACCGTTTTTGAAATATTTAATTTTTCGAATTTAAAAAAAATCGTGCCTTTTCATGTGTTTTCTTTAACTGCAACTACAAACCGGGCAATACTTAGTAAATTTTTTATGTAAAATACTTCCAGATAGTTGCCTCTCCATACTCAAATGCAATTTAGTTAAAATATATTAAGGAACCATCATAAAATTAGGACTATTTCTGGATTTTTAACTTGTTGATATTTTCTTCCCCAAGTTTGACTATCTCGGGAGAAAAAAAATGTACTGAGCTATAACGTTACATTACATAAAAAAATTGCTCATTTAATAGAGATTTCAGAAAGGTGCCACACTTACTGTTTTGAATAGAAAAAAAAAGTTATAGCCGCTTTTTGTGGGTAAAGGACTGAGATACGCTAGAATGTATTTAATAGATTTAAATTGAATTTGCTCTTGTTACCGTCAAATGACATGCTAAATAGTACAAAGGTACATAATTACTTGCTTCTGACATTATTTTATGTTACTTACCGGAATTCGGACTAGAGTCTATAACAAGGGCTATATCTATCAATATTTTGTGTGAAGGATGGGTTCACGTGAAATAAGATATACATGAGTTGTTTGAAGAAAAATTTATTCATTTATTGATGAAATATGCTCAAATTGGCGACCTTCTACTCTAATACAAGCTTGGCCCCTTTTAAGAAAAGACGCTTTAAGAGATCTTAAACTCAATTGGGCTATCTCAGCAGCAGCTCCATTTATTTGTTCCCGCAAATGCTCTTCGTTTTGAATTGTTTTTGAATAAATTTTGTCCTTAAGACAGCCCCAGTAGAAAAAATATAATGGATTCAGGTCTGGCGATCGAGCGGGCCACGTGATTGGCCCGTATCGTCCAATCCATCGGCGAGGATAAGTTTCGTCTAAATGAGCTCTTACTTCACGCCCGTAGTGAGCAGGGCACCCGTCATTTTGTAGCCATAGTCTTCGCCGCAGGTTTAAGGGTACATCTTCCAAAAGAGTTGGAAGCCGTTCCTGAACAAAATCTAAATAACTGTGAGAGTTGAGCGTTGGCGGCAGTTCCACAGGTCGCAATATCTGACAATTAAAAATACCGCACCATAAATTTATTTTGTACCGGTACTGCGAACGATCTTCTCTCATTTCGTGAGGATTGTCTATCTGCCAACTGTCAAGGTTATGTAAATTAAAATAACCATCACGTTTGCATGATGATTCATCGCTCAAAATTATTTTATTAAAAAAGTTGGGGTCTGATGCATGCATTCGCAACATTTCACGGCAAAATCTAACCCTCGACAGGTAATCTCTTTCCTGTAGAGCCTGAACACGTTGAATGTGGTAGGGATGAAATCGATGGTCTTTTAAAGCTTTGTGAACTGTAGTTTTTGGTATTCCCGTCCGTCTTTCCATCATTCTCACTGAAGTCGATGGACCTATGTAGTTCCACTTCCTATAACACAACTTCAACATCTACTGTTGCAGGACATCCTGTTTCGCCGCCACGCCTTCCAGGTATGCGACTTTAAAAATTGAAAAATTATAGTTAACAAGAAAGCTAAACAAGAAAGGTGTAAAAATCACTTACCTTCATATATTTCTCTATGGGTCCGGGCGAATACTTCACGACCCGGATGCCGACGAATTGGGTATCGCTCTGCATAGAGTCTTTGAGCAGCTTTGGCATTACAGCAAGCTTCACCGTAAATTAGGTGAATATCCGCATATTCATGCGACGTATACTGTGTGTTCTCTGTCATAGTATTAATAACACAATGTTCGAAGGGTCCAATTTCACAAAATCCACTTTCACTAATTCCGGTAAGTAACACAAAATAATGTCAGGAGCAGGTAATAATGTACCTTTGTACTATTTAGCATGTCATTTCACGGTAACAAGAGCAAATTCAATTTAAATCTATTAAATACATTCTAGCGTGTCTCAGTCCTTTACCCACAAAAGCGGCTATAACTTTTTTTTTCTATTCAAAACAGTAAGTGTGGCACCTTTCTGAAATCTTTATTAAATGAGCAATTTTTTTATGTAATGTAAAGTTATAGCTCAGTAAATTTTTATTCACCCGAGATAGTCAAAGTTGGGGAAGAAAATATCAAAAAGTTAAAAATCCAGAAATAGTCCTAATTTTATGATGGTTCCTTAATATATTTTAACTAAATTGCATTTGAGTATGGAGAGGCAACTATTTGGAAGTATTTTACATAAACAATTTACTAAGTATTGCCCGGTTTGTAGTTGCAGTTAAAGAAAACACATGAAAAGGCACGACTTTTTTTGAATTCGAAAAAATGTAAATATTTCAAAAACGGTGACACTTTTACCTGAACATTTTTTTGTTTATCCGGGAGCTCACCCCCCCCACCTACCTTCCTCTAAAGTTTGGCACGTTACTTCTGGGACACCCTGTAAAGTTATTTCCATACGGCTTCTAAATACAATTTTTTAAAGTGAGCTTCAAATTGAAATTAATTTTAAACTGAAATGTACAGAATTCTTTGACTATTTAAACACTAAAGATTCAAATGATCTCATTATTGCTATTTAAAAATGTCATAAATATAAAATAATTAATTGTATTCTGTGTACAATGATGTGTACATCCAAGTTACAATGAATACCACTTATATTTTTTATGAACTATATTTTTTTCAATACCAAAATATTGTTTAAAACTAATAATAAAAATGTACTGAAAAGTACTGCTTTTTTTAGCATGAAAAAGTCGAACGTACTGATTTCGCGCATAAAAAAACTGGCAACCCTAGGGTACCAGTGCGCGCTACCACTGCGCTGGGCCTGGGTTCAAGCCCTGGTGAAAGCAACATCGCAAAAAAATATAGGAAAGAGGTTTTTTCTTAACAGCGCCCAAAGTTTTAGAGAATTTAATTTCCCACATTTTTTATACAGAGGGTTTAAAAAAAATATTTTAATTGCACATAATTAGCAAAAACTGCGAAAAAATTTTACATTGTCAAGGATTTCGTCATTTTTCGACAATATGTGTTGAAAATAAGTAGCATGTTCAAATGCCAAAGTTGTAGAGAATTTCATTCTCCACAAATTTTGTACGAACATAGCTATGTAAGGGAAGCGTCACGTCAACTGGTACAGTACGATGGCCAAAATTCCCTTGATGTTCTTGGGGCCGCTTATTACAAATCTGAGATTAGGCTGGAAAAATTCAAATTGGCGGACTCAATATGGCG
>NW_016158139.1:156908-157516 GCF_001687245.7 Rhagoletis zephyria
CACCTAAACTCACCACACCTCCTACTGGTACACCAAAATCCGCCAAATCTTAACCCACCACAGTTGAACTCATCACACTCGTTCTCACCACACCTCACCTAAACTCACCACACCTCAATTTGGGAACTTTTTCTGGATTTGAGATATACTTCAGACTAAATCAGGATTTAGAAGACCATTTCGGGGTTTTCGGGACTATTTTGGGATTTTCGAAGCTATTTCGTAATTCTTTAGGGATTCCCGGAAACTGTTTAAGATTTTCGGGATTTTCGAAACGACTTTCAAAATATTTAGGGATTTTTGGGACTAATTTTTGGATTTTTGGGACTTTCGAGATTCTCGGAGTTAATAGCGGGACTTTCGGCAGTATTTCGGTATTCTCAGAATTTTTGGGACTTCTGGACTATTTTTGGATTTTTAGGATTAATTTCTAGTTTTTGGGACTTTCGGGACTGTTTCCGGATTTTTGGGACTTTCTGGATTCTCCGACCTAATATCGGGATTTTCGGGACCAATTTCGAAATTTTTGTGACTTATATCGGACTTTTGGGACTATTTGCAGATTTTTGGAACTTATTTTGGATTTATGGGGTTTTCGGGATTCTCGG
>NW_016158139.1:157616-160191 GCF_001687245.7 Rhagoletis zephyria
TTTTATATATAGTATAGATAGATAGATAGATATAGTATAGATTTAAAAAGTTCCAACATAGATCCAATATGGATCCGCCATTTATCATATAAAAAGTTGAAATCGAGCGTACGTACGTGATCTGATTTTAGATAGGTAATCAGACACCTTAAGAACCCTTGATTGTTAAGTTTTAAGCGAATCTAATCTGATTAATTTTTATTTGCCACTATATTGTTTCCACTATTTAGAATTTTTCCAACCTCAAATCAGATTCCTAATAAGCGCCCAAGAAGCCCAGAGGAAAACGTTTCAATCGGGTCTATTCGATTTTAATTTTTTGGCCGCCATATTGGATTCGCCTTTATGAATTTTTAAAATCTTGCTCTTGGTTCGTAATCAGCATAAGAACGTGCTGTTACCTTTTTTTGTTGGTGTTGGGTTCTCCGGGTGGAAAAATGTTGTAAAGCAAAACCTAATTTACGGTTAGCTTAGAGACCATGTTAAATTTTTCAAAAGGCCACTCTGCTTTCAATGTAGGGCGTCTATGCGACATTTAAGACCTTAATCTTTGTAACCCATCCTATAGAATTTTAGTCATCGTACCGTACCGGTTGACATGATGTGGAAATTAATTTTACGCCGCTTCCCTTACATCGCTTTGCTTGGCACGTTCCCGGTCGTGATCAATGCGTCGTACAAAAAATATATTCGTACAAAAGTTTTGGGGAATGGAATTCTCTACAATTTAGGTATTTGAATATGCCTCGTATGGCATTCGGAAATGAATAAACAAATGTTTTTTACTATCATTTTACTATGTATGTATATACTGAGTTGGGCTTTTTTGCGTTTTGCAAGTAAAGTCGCCCTTTTCAGGGATCCAGTGTAAGAAAAAATTCATTTGTTTGGAGTTTGTTTGTCACTCCAATAAAAGAACCAACACTGAAAACACTTTTTAAACAGGTACATAGATAACAAAGTGGTACACTAAATATTTGTAAAATTGTTTGCCGTGAATTGGTTAATCTACGTGAGTTTGCCTTCTTTTCCTAAGGTTTTTGGTACATATAGTATGATTTTAAAGCCGCCTTTAATTTCTCTTAGAAAATGGGATCATCTTACCTATTGTGCATTAGGATAAAAAGCGAAAAATAAGTTCGCGTTTCAGCGCTCCTCGCACCTTCTTCAGATGTCTGTATTTTTTTAAACAATAAATACAACATAAACATTAATAACATACTATTGTTGCAGAAAACAAACTAGTTAAAACAATTTTTAAATGTACCAATTTTCTATACATGAACCAAAATGTAGAAAATAATTTTCCTACTCCCATAAAATTTGTCTTGATATGTTTTGATTTTAAAATTTTAGGAAGTCATTATAAACAATTTATGAAATTTAAAATGCAAAACGTGGGTCGCATTTGATTAAGCTGTTAGGCATCTGTATTCGCGGATGTCTAAAATTCCACATTCGCAATATCCCTAGTATGTAGTAGTTGTATGCATACTTTTAAGTTTTTAAAGTTAATTTTATATTACACAAAAACGCTCTGTTTGCAGTTATTAACATTCGAATATTTAATTAATAATAAGTGGCAAACCTGACAATAAGTTGTACTTTCGGGATCAACATCCACAGTTGACAGATAGTCCCCATGAGGGTCTTCTAAATTTGGTTGCACTGTGACCGTGTACAATAACTTCTCGCGAGGTCCATTTCGCATTGCTTCAATAGGACTCCTATAACCTGGTCCATGGCAACAAACTGGAATTAAAAGAAATTGAAACTGTCAGTAACTACTTATATTATAATATAAGGTCTTATAATAAATATAATGCGTTTTTTTAAGTTAAGTTTCTTATAATAAATATAATGAGTTTTTTAGGTTTTTTTTCAGATTTTGGTTGGTGAATGCTTCCTTCCCCATATCATTAGCAGGGTTGGGCACTATTGCACTACCACTGAGTTGTACTACCACTGTAAAATGCAGAAGTCATTAGCACTGAAAATTTAGTGATAGTGAAACAAATTTGCACTGTCACTGAAGGTTTAGTGATAGTGAAAAGCAAATTGCGCTACCACTTAATATTTAGTGAAACTAGCCAAGCAAAGATAGCCAATTTACATAGGCAAGTGGAAAACGCTAATCCTAAGTTATGTTATTTGTACCTCCAACTCCAAACAGGTGTAACAAGTGTAACGCTATTACACTTAGTAGCATTAAGCATTACATATCGTTGTTGATAGTTAAAAAGGGTAGAAGCAATGCAGTGCAATATTAACTTAAGCACGCATACTTTCAATAAAGAAGAATATGCTAAAGTAATGTATACTATCGCAGAAGAGAACAAAATATGTGTTTGCTTACTACGTTTAGCTTCCGAAAACTTGAAATTTCTTAGGGCCCATCTACATAGAACTTGGTTTGACAGCACGCGCTTTAAAAGTATGCTTGCTACAATGAGCGCTTGGCAGCGAAAGCTTTTATCACTAAATAAACATACTAAAGACTTATAAAAACGATATTTCCTGCCCGCATTTGAATAACTAATAAATAAAATAAAAATAAAAACTTTTTAATATACAA
>NW_016158140.1:0-38261 GCF_001687245.7 Rhagoletis zephyria
CTGCTCTCTATTTTCCTTCGGATTCCTGTGGGCTCTGCGATGCTCTTCCCCGATTATATCGAATATTCTATCAGGGATGGTCACGTCTTCCACTACGCGCTGAGTTATCCTGANACTCCGTTGTGTGGGCGTCTGGTAAATTTCACTCCCGAGAGATCTAATGTAATTGAGAACGAGTGGAGTTAGGAATCCCCTCTCATTGTCCTTGACCAAGACTTTTGGCACGGAAAAATAATGTAAAACTTCAGTAAGTTTCCTTCGGATATAAATGGACGACTTATTTTTCATAGCGAATAATTTTGCGAATTTTGAAAACTTGTCTACACAGCTCAGAAACTTCTGTTTTTCAATCTCAAAAATATCCATGCGAATGATCTCGCATGGGTAGCTGGGAATCGGTGTCGGCTGGAGGTGAGGCTTAGCCGGATGCCTGTCATATTTATTAAGCTTACACACTTCGCACTGCCTAACATAATCCCTAATTTGTTTTGACATACCTGGAAAGTAGTACTTTTCTAGAATCTGCTCTCTATTTTCCTTCGGATTCCTGTGGGCTCTGCGATGCTCTTCCCCGATTATATCGAATATTCTATCAGGGATGGTCACGTCTTCCACTACGCGCTGAGTTATCCTGATCCTATACCTGTGGAAATTATTAGCATACACGTTTTGCAATAATTGGAGAAATTCCTCAGGATTTTTTATGCTATTTATAACATTAGGATTAAGGCATTCTTTGAGAATTGGAATAACGTTTGAACTGTCGATATTTGGTAAAGAAATAAAATATCTGCGGTAGCCATGATGCGGCTGCTCACAGCATCGAGATTCCTGACCTACTCTAAATATCACCTGATTCCTAAAGACGTTTATGGGGGCCTCGACGTGTGGTATAAGATCGGAATTATCCTGTTCAGCGGAGTGCATTGTTGCTACCTCATCACTATTTCCTATTTCGCTTCCTGACGGTTGAGCCACCACAGAATCCGTTAAGGCGTTGAGTTCAGTCTTAAGACGGGAAAGATCATCCGCGACCACATTAGCCTTCCCTGGCTTATAAATTATTTCACAGTTATATTCTTCGATGCGTGCTTTCCACCTCTTTAGTTTTGCATTATAATTGCGGCAGCTTAAGGAAAATGTTAATGGTTGGTGATCAGTATATATTCTTATCTTTTTGGCACCGTACAAATACGACCTCAAATTATCTAATGCCCACACTATGGCTAGCATCTCCTTTTCATTCGTAGCGTAGTTTTCCTCGGCCTTGTTCAGAGAGCGAGAAATATATGCAATTGGTTTGTCCGTACCTATATCCCCCTGGGATAGAACTGCACCAATTGCGTAGTTCGACGCATCAGTGGTCAAATTAAAAGGCTTACCAAAATCAGGAATTCCCAGGACATCAGCGGAAGTTAGCATACGTTTTAGGTCATCGAAGGCTTGCAAAGCCGCACTGTCAAGTTGTATTTCTACCTTCCTCGTTGCACTGGCTTTTATTTGTGCATTCTTCCCGCGTGTTAGATTTGTCAATGGCTTAGCTATTTTTACGTAGTCACGAACGAACTTCCGATAGTAGGAGGTAATTCGCAAAAAACTTTTCAGATCTTTCAAATTGCATGGTGGCAAAATTAAATTCATAGCCTCAACCTTTTTTGGGTCAGGACGAACTCCTTCGGGAGTGATTATGTACCCCAAAAATTCAACTTCAGTTTGCAGGAAGCAGGTTTTTTCTAAATTCACTTTTAGATTGGATTCCAACAATCGAGAAATTACCATTTCGACATTCTTCAAATGATCGTCAGCATCCTTACCAAACACAATGATATCGTCGATGTACACACAGCAGATTTTACCGATATATTGTTTCAGTACATCGTCGATCATACGCTGGAAGATGGCTGGCGCGTTCTTGAGGCCAAAAGGCAATCTCAAAAATTCGTATTTACCGTTCATGGTCGAAAAAGCAGTCTTAGATATGTCGGATTCCTTCATAGGGATTTGGTGAAAACCAGACATCAAGTCTATCGTAGTATAATAATTAGCCTGTCCGAGGTTACAAAGCGTCGCGTTTATGTCAGGGTTAAGATACGTGTCTGCTATTGTCACTGTGATTAACCTCTTGTAGTCAATCACCATTCGATATTGCTTTTCCTTCACCTTTGATATTTTGTTTTATAATCGGTTAAGTTTTCTCTTGAGATTAGAGTTTTGAGTTGATGAAGTCCGGTCGATATATTCACGTGAGGATAGTAGGTGAAGTACCAGCGGCGTTATCATAGTTATTAATTTATGTATTTTTAATTTATTTAGTTGCCGGAGGGTCTTCGGGGTCACAGGACTACTTTCAACAATTTTATACCCGTTACTGTCATTAACCCACCAAACAATTTGTGTTGCCAGCAATAAGAAAACGTGTCGCCCTCGGAAACAAATTTATTGCCGGTAATATTGCCATCGAATCGATTTCCTATTACCGGTCGCTCTAAAACGTCCGCCGAAGGCAACTCGCCTGGGCGAGTCGTTTTCTTATTACCTGAATGAGTCCTTTTCTTATCGCTTCAGGCGATATTTGGAATAATTTTATTCTTTTTAATACTTCATTTATTTTTTTGTACCAAATTGCAACTTACAATCGGAATTAATTCATTTTCTCGCTGTGCGACTTCCTATTTTTTCAATGTTGTCCTTGGGCATAATTTAGATGCTTTTGGCCAATACTATTGACGCCATATTCATAAGTTTCGGAATTTTTGAGAACTTTTTTATTCAAAATTGACATGAACGAAGTGATGTTGCCGATTTGTCACCACAGCAATAAATCGGTGAGTCGCCAATTTGTTGCCATTGATGATTGTTGCCTATTTCTCATGTTTTGCATGGTGGGACCAGTAGAGTGTGGACGTACTAATTTAAAACTTAAGCCCGAGGTTCTTTCGGGGTCACGAGCCTCGGCAGTTTTAATTTAAGTTTCCTCCTTGGCTGTGTCAGCCTTTGTACTTAATTTTTATTTCAATCATTTCACCTCTTCCTGGAGTGCCCCGTGGGGATCGCAGAGCTAAGCTTATGTTATAAACCTGAGGGCCTCAATATCCCACGGTTTTTCGAATATTTTTTTATGCGAATGTACAAGCCTTAATTTAAGTGCACCTTAATTTAGGTCTTATTATTTTTTCATTTTCAATTTTCACTTTTTCGTTTCCACTTTGGCACTGTCACCTTTAAACTGTTCCCAGTCACTAGCACAGGATATCAAGTCTGTCGTAGTATAGGGATTGGTTTGTCGAAGGCTACGTTATGTCACGTTAGAGTCGGGAATGGCTAGTTTCAGTGATCGTACTTGAATTTATGATGTTCTTGAAACACGCTGTTTCAATTTCAAAAATTCCTCATCAAAAAACACCATCCTACACTTGCTGCCTATTTGATATACCGTCAAACCGGTCGGTTCAGGACATGAACATATTGGACACTCCTCGTCCGCGCAGTCGACTCCACGTGGCCCATCAATCGAGGCTGCTGTCGCTTCCGCGCTGATGGAGTTCATGTGGGTGAATCGTGTTTCGAGCGAATCCATCTTTCCCAGCATTGCCTTGAAAGCACCTGACAAGTTAGTAACGGTCTCTTTCAGGTCCTTCATCGAATCAGGGACTCCAGAAATGTCCCTCAATTCCGCTTCGGTAGTGGGGGTGTGAGTCACCACCCCATCTGCTGGTTCGACTAAGGCGTCAGCTCCTAGTGTTACAGGCCTACAGTGAGCCGCGTCTATGTGTACCATGCGCCTTTCTAGTGTGTAAATTTCTCCTACAAGAGCATTGGCAGCACCAGTTAAATTTGCTACGGTCGTTCGCAAGGACTCCATCTGTGAAATAGCAGAAAAAAAAACAATTTTGTTGTGATTTACTTACTGGCTTCTTTTTAGATAGCCTTTTAGCCAATTTTTATTTTTCACTTTTATTTGGTATAACTTCTTTCCACTTTTCACAATCACTTAATCACTGATTTGATTATCCCGATTTTATTTTACTACTAACACTACTGGTCCCTGCTCGGGCGCCAGTTAAGGACTGAAGGTCCTGAACAACAAAAAAAATTAAAGGGCCAACTTGCCCTGGAATTGAAAGAGGCAATTTAAACGTTATAATAAAAAGTCTTTATTGAGATAAGTAAATAAGCCTTATTGACTATAGTAACACCCCGATGCAACTGCCGCTGCTCCGAGTTCTGCCGCCCTTTATAGCCTGTTCCGCTGCCGTTGTTCTATAGCCAGACATATACCTTGTTTATACCGACACATAAAGTGCTTTGACCCAGTTCGCTGTGATTCAAAACGGAAGCATAAACCAAATTTCAATACGCTCAGAAATTCATAAGTGTATTGACTCGACTTTGTATTCAAATCGGTGTTTTATTTCTCACATCGGTTAGAAAATAGGTATAAACACATCACTCATTTGACGCGAAGTGAAAAAAAGCTGGGTTTCTTCATACAGCCCGTTTTAAATTTTTTATTATTATTATATAAATTTGAATTATTGTTCGCTTCTATTTCGGTCAATCGCTCAAATTAATTATTAAAGAAATATGGAAAGAAAACAACAAATTTTGTTTACTTTTGAATACGGTTTCAGCGAGGACGCTATAGAGACACAGGTATAAACTTTTGAAAGAAATATGTGTTGAGTCAAATCGTTTTATTGTAAATGCGGTTCTTACATTGGTATAAACAAGGTAATAGGCGACGTCAGTGAGCCGCCTTGGCCTTGAATTCCCACAGGTAACGTCGAATATGCAACACACTGATTTCACAACCGTGTGAAATGAAATTATGCTGACACCGCTGCAATGCCTAATGCATTGGCTCCGTTATACTAATAGTTGCGTAAGCATTAGCCAGAGGTACTAACTGTGGCCGATGGTTCCCATAGGTGTCTGATAACGTTGTGCAATATTGCTATTGCATGATATGATGAAATGCACTTGGCCTTGACAAAGGTGTAGGATGTCAATTATGTTGTGAACCACAATTATGCTGACATGGCGCACGTGTATTGCTGGACTGTGGGAATGCAACATGTTGGGTGACGGCGGATATGTTAACTTGTATGTATGTAGAGTGGTCCAATTTTTGTATTGGGAAAAAAATTTTCATCCTAGATATTTGTAATACCTATACTAACTTTCAGTTTTTTACTGCACCCAATACAGGGTGCTCAATGACCTTGAAATGCGCTCCTATATCTGTGAAACTGGCAAAAATATTAGGGATTTTATAAAAAGCTACTGTTACCATGACAGCTGAAGCTTGTGCGATATTTTTAGATAATTTAAATTTGAAATGTTCTTAACCAATTGTTTGAGTAATATATGTACACAATACTTCTAGATAGGGATGTCAGTGGCAAAAATACATCCGATGTTTTTCTTTGATTTAATGCATCGAAATTTTTAATCGATATTTTTCGATGCATCCATTTGCATAGGATTTTTCAGATAATATTTCACAAAAAAATATGTTATTAACAAAATTGTACGAAATTTAAAATAAATTACTGCAACTGAGCTAATTATGTTTGTAACGGAACTTTTTGGAGTCGATTAAATCTGTTGGCCAAAGTCACTTCTGTTTTTTGTACAATTGAAAAATTGAAATGACGGTTCAATGTACTAGAGATGTCTGTTTTCAAAAAACATTGATGCATCGATGCATAGAAATGTAGGGTTTGGTACCAGCACATCTTTCGGCAAGAGGAAAAATTTTGGAAGGCGCCCCAAACCCTATCTTTGAAAAAATTTTTTTGGACCACTCTAATGTACATATTTATGTATACAACTTTAAAAAATATTGTACTAAATAATTTATGCTTATGTTTATAAATAAATTTTATTTTTTTTTGCGTTCTCTGGCTGCAACACGCTCGCTGCGTGTCCGCGCGGCACGCGGCATGAAAGCAAAAGCACCCGTGGCAGAAGCGAAAAAAATTTATAAACGATTAAAAAAAACTGATTGAGAAGTAATAAATATTTCTTTTTGTTTATAATTTTTTTTTATCAAAAATTTTATACAAAATAATGATTATTTAAAAATTTGAAACAATCACGCTAAAGCGTGTCTGCACGTTACCGAAGATATTGTAACCGGAAAATTTTATTACCAAAAAATGTTACCAGTTCTTGTCACCGCGATTCTAGGAACGTTGGTAATGCAGTTAAAATATTCAGCAATTCAGCTATGAAGAAATGTGCAAATTCTGGCATGGCATATTTCACGGGGCAATACTTTGTTACCAGCTTATGAGATGGTAAAAAAATTTACCGGTTACAAGAGTACACAGAATAAGAAAAGGGTTTAAAAATTGACAGACACTTTAATTACCGGTTACAAACTTTTTATTACCAGCGCAGAATAGACCTGTGATTAACTAAATATTATCGTGGAAAAAATCGGCAAGCTACATGCTATGAAACAGTGGACAATAAATAATTACTTGATTCAAAAAAAAAGTTAATAACTCTTGTAAAAATTCGTATTTTGCAAAATTGTTCAAACTATATTTTTTCTTTTATGGTTGTAAACCGAATAAAGTGATTTGTTCGAAAAAATCTTGACTATTCAATTTTGGGTGGCCCACTTGAGAAATTTTCACTCATAGAAAGCTGCGCAACAATACACACTTCAGCATTTGAAGAAGTCAAACCAGTCGTTTCTTTCTTCTTCTTATTTAGCGCTGTACCCGCCTAAGCGATTTTGGCCGAGTTCAACAAAGCANGTCGTTTCTCCTCTGTGCCAACTGACGCCAATTGGAAACGCCAAGTGAAGCCAAGTCCTTCTCCACCTGATCTTTCCATCGCAGTGGGGGCCTCCCTCTTCCTCTGCTACCACCAGCGGGTTCCGAGTTAAATACTTTCAGAGCTGGGGGGTCGGTGTCCATTCGAACGACATCGCCAAGCCAGCGGAGCCGCTGTATTTTAATTCGCTGCACTATGACCATGTCGTTGTAAATCTCATACAGCTCATCGTTCCATCGTCTGCGGTAGTCGCCGCCAACGCGTAAAGGCCCGTAAATCTTCCGCAAAATCTTTCTTTCGAAAACTCCAAGAGCCGTCTCATCGGATGTTGTCATTGTCCATGATTCTGAGCCATATAGCAGTTCGGGCATGATGAGTGACTTATAGAGTGTAGTTTTCGTACGTCCAGAGAGGACTTTACTCCTGAATTGCCTACCCAGTTTAAAGTAGAACTTGTTCGCAAGAGTTAAAGCATAAACAGACGGCAGCGTTGATCCGGATCAACTCGGGAATTAACTGCGGTTGATCCGGATTAAGTCCGAGTTAATTCGGATCAACGCTGCCGTCTGTTTAAGCTTTAATTCTGCATTGGATTTCCATGCTGACACTATTATCAGTTATAATGCTGGTTCCCAAGTAAACGAAATTCTCTACTTTCTCGAAATTATAACTGTCAACAGTGACGTGGGTGACGAGGCGCGAATGTGCTGACTGTTTGTTTGATGACAGGAGATACTTCGTCTTGTCCTCGTTTGCCACTTGGAAAAGGCAGAACAGACTTCGCGGTTTTTGTTACCGATGAAGTCGATGTCATCGGCACAAGCCAGTAATTGCACGCTCTTGTAGTAAATTGTTCGCGAGCGGTTCAAATGGTTTTGAAAGCTAATGTTATTCCTTTTCACGCAAAAATACTGCCATTGACCCACAATTACTCCTTGAACTTAAAAAAATTTGTCAAAAAATAATGCTATTCAAAAAAAAACACGCAAAATCCACCGGATTTGTTCCAAAAATAATTTTTTGGTTTGTTTTATGATACTAATATTATAGATTTTTAGACGAGAAACACGATTCCACTGTTTAAAAATCGAAAAAAAAATTGAACACCTCAATTTAACAAATGCATTTTTTATTGAATTTTTTTTTATTTGCATGTAGCTGTGCATCCTTCTCAAAATATTATATCACTCGAATAACAAGTACGCTGTAGTGCTATTCAAGATCTTTAATTTGGAAATCTTTAGGCCCTGGCAGTGCCAGGTTATAACAATTTTAAACAAAACGTCGAATCTGCAGTACGAGTTTTACTCTGAAATTAGAAGAAAAAAATACAAAAATGTAGAATGAAATTTCGAAGTTTAATTTCAGAATCGTTATAATTTAGCTCTCAAAGGACTCCTACTTTAGCTCAAATTAAAGATCTTGAATAGCACTACAGCATACTTGTTATTCGAGTGATAAACAATTGAGAGAATGATGCACAGCTGCATGCAAATGAAATAAAATTAAACAGTGGAAGTTTAACTTCAGAATCGTTATAATTTAGTTCTCAAAGAGACTCCTACTTTAGTTCAAATTAAAGATCTTGATCAGCGTACTTGTTATTCGAGTGATATACAATTGAGAGAATGATGCACAGCTGCATGCAAATGAAATAAAATTAAACAGTGGAAGTTTAACTTCAGAATCGTTATAATTTAGTTCTCAAAGAGACTCCTACTTTAGTTCAAATTAAAGATCTTGATCAGCGTACTTGTTATTCGAGTGATATACAATTGAGAGAATGATGCACAGCTGCATGCAAATGAAATAAAATTAAACAGTGGAGTCTTATTTCCCGTCCCAAAATCTATAATATTAGTGCAATGAAACATACAAAAAATGTTTTGTTGGGACAAATCCGGTGGATTTTGCATGTTTTTTTACTATTTTTTATTTTTTAGACTACTATTTATTTTACTGACACTATTTTTGACAAATTTTTTTTTGTTCAAGGAGTAATTGTGGGTCAATGGCAGTATCTTTCGGTGAAAGGGAATAACATTAGCTTTCAAAACCATATCTCATATCGAAATATTACTTCTGCGGAAAGCGCTACGATTAATTCGCATGGAGTGTTCAGAAAGCACACTTTACGGCGTATAGGAAACTCCTTTTAGTGCTGCCGAAAGCGGCTTTAAAGTCGACAAATAGGTGGTGAGTGTCGATCCTTTTCTCGCGGGTCTTTTCCAAGATTTGGAGTATAGTGAATACCTGGTCTATGGTGGCTTTTCTAGGCCTAAAACCACACTGATAATGCCCAATCAGTTCGTTGACTGTTGGCTTCAGTCTTTCACACAATACGCTCGATAAGACCTTGTAACATATGCCCTGGTCTTGAAACCTTCCGTAAGTAGTCTAACTCTCTGCGCACTCACGTATTTCGGCCTCTCTCATCTTATTGCAGCAAATACGTCTCGCTTCCCTCTTCAGATCCCTATATCGGTCCCACATAGCAAACATCGCAGCGTGGCCCTGTGGCGGCGGAGGTAGTAGTTGTTGAAGAGTGCTCTCTGAGAGCAGGTGTGAGGGTCGAGTAGAGAATGCATTGGCTGTGTGTTGTGATTGCAGCTTTTCGACGTTAAGCTTACCTTGTAATATACAAGTAGTACCAGTAGTATACGTCGCAAGGCCCCTTGCATGTTTGGGCGCATATTTTTTGCTGCACAGAGGCGGGTGCGTATCTTGGCTGCAAAAGACAGTGGTCCGAGTCGATGTTTGGGCCTCGGAGTGTACGTACATCCAAAACACTGAAAAAATGCCTTCCGTCTATCACAACATGATCGATTTGGTTTCTCGTTTTTTGATCCGGAGACAGCCACGTAGCTTGATAAATCTTTTTATGCTTGAACCTACTACTGCATACTACCATGTTTCGGGCCCCNGATCTTTTTATGCTTGAACCTAGTACTGCATACTACCATGTTTCGGGCCCCGGCGAAGTCGATCAGCCTCAGTCCGTTGTCGGTCGTTTCGTCGTGGAGGCTGAATTTCCCGACGGTGGTTCCAAAGATCCCTTCCTTTCCCACCCTTGCATTGAAGTCGCCAAGCACGATTTTAATATCATTGCTGGGGCAGCGCTCGTACGTGCGCTCCAAGCGCTCATAGAAGAGATCCCTGGATACCTCATCCTTCTCTTTTGTCGGGGCATGGGCGCAGATGAGCGAGATGTTGAAGAATCTCGCTTCGATGTGGATTATGGCTAGACGCTCGTCCACCGGGGTGAACGACAGTACTCGGCGACGGAGTCTCTCTCCCACCACAAATCCAACACCGACTTTGCGCCCCTTTTCATGGCAGCAGTAGTATACGTCGCAAGGCCCCAGACATTGCTTGCATTGTCACGTCCAACGCATTTCTTGGAAGGCGGCAGTGATCGGACTTAAAAATAAATTTGTGTGGCAGAATTTTGAAAAAAATGTGGTAGATTTCAAAAAAATTTGGTAGATCTCAGGTTTTGGATCAAACTTTGTACAAAAATTAAAAATATTCTGCAAGGTTTTACCTAAATGGCAAACATTTTAATTAGAATTTAAAAAAAAAAATAATTATAGTATAACAAAGTGCAAGATTGAAGTTGCTAAAAATTGCGTTGAGTTTAGGCAATTTTTATCCTTGACAGTGTAAAGCAGTTCCTTCCATATCAAGATATTTTTCGAACAATCTCGAATAATTTCGGCAACCAGCCAGCCAGCTTTCCTTTTTATCACATCACGATGTAGCGAACAAATGTGGCACGTTCCAGAAACCGCTACTTGGGATTTGCCGATTTTAAAAATTCTCAAGTAAAAGTAAAGAACGCTTTAGAAACTTTAGATGCACTGAAATTTGCTAATACTTTCACAAAAATCGCCGTTTTTTTACCATTTTTGCTATTAATTCTTTTTATAAATCATATATTTTGCAATTTAACACAATAAAACCACGTTTCCTCTCGAAAAATTGAATATTGAGAAAATTTACTATTTTACACTTTATTTTGTCCTCACAATTTGACTGTTGTTAGTGTTTAGTGTTGGACAATTTTTGCTCTTAAAATTAACTAAAACTACTCTAAAATGCGATTATGTGGTAGATTTCCGACCTTGTGTGGTAGATGTGGTAGATGCTCAAAAAAGTGGCAGATCTACCACAATGTGGTAGAAGTCCGATCACTGGATGGCGGTGATATCAGCTTTTATTCGTACGAGGGCATCAACCAGCCGGGCAGAGCCACCTTCCCCATTAATGGTCCGGACATTCCAGGTGCATTCCCTCAAACCATATGAGAGTTTTTAAGTGGCGGGTCCCAAACCCAGCGCACAACCCATTGCACAATTGGCGAACTGCCATGACAGCATAAATTTATTTAAAAAAAAACTTAAAAGTTTAATACGGCTTACGACAAAAACGTAGAACCTAAATATTTTGACCAGTTTTGACTATTTTTCTTCTATTTGTTTGGTCTTCATTATTTTTCTATAAAAGTACATATAGCTCATTGTCTAACAAAAACCGCATAAATCCATATTGCAAGCTTTATACCGAAATTAGAAAAATTTCTTAAACTTTTGAAAACAATTCCACGGGTTTTAATAATGGGTTTTTAGAAAAAAAAATTGTTATTCACTTTTATACCCCTTAAAATTTAGAACAATAAGGTGCAAGTTTGAAGTTGCTAAAAAATCCTGTTGATATTTAAAAATTTTTTTAGCTGAAAGTATTATGCACTGTAAATTACTTTGTAAACTGCTTAACAACATTTTTTCTAGAAACCCAAAATAAAAACCATTGAATTGTGATCAAAAGTTTAAGAAATGTTTATAGTTTTTGTATAAAGTTTGAAATTTGGATTTATGTGGTTTTTGCTAGACATCGAGCTATGGTTTTATATGAAAAAATTAAAATTAAACAAACAGAAGAAAAAATTCAAGACTAGTTGCGAGTTGTACATCTTAATATATAAAAATCCCGTGTCACTGTGTTCGTTTACGCTAATCTCAGAAACCGCTTAACCGATTTCAATGAAATTTTGTTGGTGTGTATTGTTGGTTCCAACTTAAAAGGTAGTTCGAACCCGAGAAAAAAGTATTTTTTCATCGAAATTTTTTCTATGCTTCCCGCAACGTTCTTAAAAACAAGGCATGAAACCGAAACCCAAACCGAAACCGTAACCGTTTAAAACCGTTTCGTTTTTCAAAACCGAAACCGAAACCGTAACCGTTATCTTGACCTGAAAAGGAACGATACCGAAACCATTTCAATCACAGGTTTCAATCGGTTTCCAGAAATTTACAAAAATAATAAATAAAAACTTCTTTGAAATAAATGATTTATTTAACCAAAATCAGCAACATTTTGCTAAAATTCTTGTTAAGTAGTAACTAAGTATGGCAAGGTAACTTTTCGCAAAAATCTGCTGATGACTTTGTTGTTGTGAATCGATAATCGATTAATTATATTTAAGTAGTTTCTTTCCCGTACGCAATGCGAGATCCCGCGTGTGCCCAAAATAGCCCAGAAATCATGCCTGTACTCAACAAAATGGGTAATAGAGAGCGAAAATTCGAGCGTATTCGATCGTAAGTGTATTCTTCTTCCTGCCCGAAATAGCCCGAAATTTTCTCCGAGTAAAAATGGATAAAGTGTCAAAGTGCATATCAGCTGTATTGTGTTTACATGTTGCTTGCATTTACTTGGTGCTTTTAAGGAAAAGTGAATGGCCTGTTGATGTATTTTCAATCTATGTACTTAAAATCAAATTTGTGAAACCAAAATTCAATTTCCAAGTGTTTGCATTTAATACCATGTTCTGACCGACAACCAAAACATTTTTCCTTCATTTTCTTTTCATTTACAACCTTTAACTTTCATTCTTATTTTGCTTTGGCCAGGCAATTAACAATAAATCCGAAATGGCGTATTAAAGATGATAAAATATGACTTCCACTTCGATAAATAATCGAAAAAAAAAAAGTTTTAGCAACGAAAACATATTTCCGATGTCGGTCAGAACATGGTATAAGTGACAAAAACAAGAACAACGTGAATCAGCTGTTTCTCGACTTGTGGGCACGAAATGTGGGTTTTTGCCAAGGTGAAATGAACTGAAGGTGGCGCATTCCCGAAACCGCTACTTTGGTTTTGCCGACTTTGACATTTATGGCAATACGTAAACAAACTTTTTGTTTAGAAACAAGTGCAAACGTATTGCAAACGTATTGTGTACTTTCAAGTGAAAAATCGAGGTAATTCGTGCGTTCTGAAGTAAAAAACGTTTTATTTGTATAGAAATGTCGTGTCGTGTGTTGAATTGCAGCAGCCGTAGGGGTAAAGCCCCCAAATGCAGTTTTTTTTGTTTCCCCGCGACGACGCCTTGGCCAGAAAGTGG
This sequence comes from Rhagoletis zephyria, assembly GCF_001687245.7. Lineage (NCBI taxonomy): Eukaryota > Metazoa > Arthropoda > Insecta > Diptera > Tephritidae > Rhagoletis > Rhagoletis zephyria. The sequence goes on from NW_016158140.1 coordinate 13,199, forward strand.
GTAGAGTTCTGCCGGCAGGAGAAGCCATAAAATTTAGACACCAGCGTAATATGCATGAAGCACTTTACGGACCACTTTTAAACACGACATGTTAAGTTGAAAACGTTGAAATACCACAAATTACAAACTAAAATCGGAGGTAAGCAAGCATCGACCACTTTCTGCAGGAAAACATGCGCTGCGACAAGATATTATCACTTTTTCGGCACCTGCAATACAAACACAAAAATTCTAAATAGTTAATAAGACCTATTCTTTTGAACACATTTCAAGAATGGTTGTATATTTTTTGTTAACGTAGTGCTTAATTTGCTATATTCAAAGATGGCTTGAGAAATTGGTGAATCGAGTAGAAAACACGTTTTCTCACTGCAAATTCACAACTGTCCACTCATTGTTCTTCGCCATATTCTTTGTTTACCCGTTGCCACAAATGTCATTCTGCGGGAATGCGCAATCTTGTATTCTATCGTTCTTGGGTTTTTGCGTTTCCGTACTTCTGAACTTTGTTCCATTTTTGAAAGAAAATGTTTCTCTTATTCTCTAATTACCAAATCCAGTCCGGATTGTTAGGGAAAGAACCTAGTGTTGATATTATCAGTGAACTGTAATTTTCGATTTTCTTTCCTCAACGTTTAAGACATTGTGATTTAAATAATATCAACAAAATTTCTGTGAAAAACCGAAACCGGAACGAAACCGAAACCAAAACCGAAATAAATTTTGAAGAACGAAACCAAAACCGAAACCGAAACACTTGGCAAAACCGAAACCCAAACCGGAACGTTATTTTGAATCGGTTTCATTCCTTGCTTAAAAATCCCATGTCGTTATTTTCGTTTACGCTAACTGCACATATCCGAAGCGGGAGTTTTCCAATGTTATTCGCGGCTACGCCTCATATGTATGTTTATTTATGTTGGGGAGAAATAGGTGGGATAGCAACAAAATAATGTAGTATGTATTTATACATGCGCACATCACCAGCAACAAAAAATTTACCGTTTGAACACCATCCAATTTTATCCATTCCCCTGGCTGATGTTTGAACCGTAACCAGAGATCGTTTTTTTTTTGTTTCAAACGTAGTGAACAATAATAACAATCTTTTGTAAATTTCGATATCAAATGAAACGTAAGAAACAATAGGAGTCTTCACATCGAGCTCGGTATTGGGTAACTCGGTGTTCGGTAATTTTTTCCCATGTATTTTGTTTGTTTATTTTACCAAGCTTCGGTGTGAAGACCCATAATATCTACGATGCGTGTAACCTTCCTATGTATCGGTGTGTAGCAGGACAACGTCTGCCGGGCTTACTAGTATAATCATAAAATTTCATTCCAAACATAAATTATATAAATTCACAACTTTGTGCTCCAATACAGCACAAAAAAATTGTTCCAGATCGGTGCATTTGCGGCAATCGTGTGACCTCAGCTTAGAGTTTGAAGCTTTCACGCCGAACACATGTATTTCAATGAAGCTCTGTACATTACGATTCATAATCCATAGTTCGACACCTCTAGTCGTTGCTCAGACTGCAACGAAGCAACATAGGTGGAGCTCCGTTGTTATTTTCTTAGGCGACTGTGTTTGCTTACACATGTATGTTCGATTAAAAATTACCTTAAAAAATACATTCAACAATTTTTATGAGCTCGAGGCCGTATTAAGTGCAAACTTATTGTGGAAAAGCAACGATAATTTGAAAAAAATGGTAGAAGTGATAGCTATTTCGGAAATCAGCACATTTCCTCATCAGACTTCTTTCAGTAGGATTCGAACCGACGATCACCACTGACTCAGCCAGTTGCCTACGCACTGTGCTAAGTTTGTCTTGTTAATTCTTGTTGCTTATTTTCCACTATTTCACTTTGCTAAGCCAACTACAATCAAGCGCAGCTATTCCGCTGCAATTCACTTGATCATGTGGTTGTTGGTTTTGTTGGTTTTTGTTAATATTTCTATTATTAGAATGTTTAACTTTTTGGTGTGCTCGTCCTTAAGTTATTTGTTTTTTTTTATTTTATGGCCTTATAACAATTATATTCAACAATTTTTATGAGCTTGAGGCCGTTTTTAGTGAAAACTTATTGTGGAAAAGCAACAATAATTTGAAAAAATGGTAGAAGTGATAGCTATTTCGGAAATCACCACATTTCCTCATCAGACTTCTTTCAGTAGGATTCGAACCGACGATCACCACTGACTCAGCCAGTTGCCTACGCACTGTGCTAAGTTTGTCTTGTTAATTCTTGTTGCTTATTTTCCACTATTTCACTTTGCTAAGCCAACTACAATCAAGCGCAGCTATTCCGCTGCAATTCACTTGATCATGTGGTTGTTGGTTTTGTTGGTTTTTGTTAATATTTCTATTATTAGAATGTTTAACTTTTAGGTGTGCTCGTCCTTAAGTTATTTGTTTTTGTTATATTTATGGCCTTATAACAATTATATTCAACAATTTTTAAGAGCTCGAGGCCGTTTAAGTGCAAACTTATTGCGGAAAAGCAACGATAATTTGAAAAAATGGTAGAAGTGAATATATATATGTTGAATATAATTGTTATAAGGCCATAAATATAACAAAAACAAATAACTTAAAAAAATACTTCATGGGGCTGTCCGGATATTGAGGAAATAGACTTGGATTTATATTTGGAATTGCATTTGCAAACTTTATGCTTGCTACCATGGCAACCATTTGCATTTTATTGTTGTGAATTTACAAATGCTCCGAAATATGCAAATGCAAGATCATGGGCGCAAGATTCTGAACAGCCTTCATGATTTCAAATGCTTTTGCAGAAAAGCAAAGCCTCTTGTGTCACTTCTAAATTAAAGGAGAGCGGGCATATAACGTCAAAGGTTTTATAATATTTTTCTTTCCTATGATGCTTTCCATTTCCAGACAACCGGTCAGGTACGAGCATGGTTTTTAATTTCGACCAAACTCAAACACATTGTTTGTTGGTCCAAATAATGAGACACGTATTATTTCTTTTGGCTCGGAAAAATTGTTCGGCCGAATTAAACGCGATTTTGTTTTTCAGGCAAAAGTCGATTATTCGAATTGACAGTGAGAATTTTTGTTTTAAATGCCCATAACTTTGTCAAAATTGAATAGATTCCAACAATGTTTTTACTCAAATGTGAGTAATTCTTGTCACTTCAAGATAGAATGATATAATTATTGATTTTCATTATTTAAAATTTTTTATTTAACAATAAACAAAAAGTGCAAATTTTTTTTTAAATTTAATTTCTCAAAAAGTGTATTTTTTTTCTCTCAAACTTTTTTACCGGGAAAGAGACACTTTGAACTACAATCAACCCAAATCTCTAATAGCGAAGATTTATTTTTCTGAGTTATGATTTTTTATAGAAAATATACGTTTTTGTGGTACATACTACAATATTCTTATATTGTTTAACTAAATGGAACATATGTATGTAATATATCAGCAAAAAGTACAGCCGTGATCATCTTTTGTGTATCAAATAGATATTAGAGCACACTTTCCACCATACAGTTTCGATTATAAAAAGCGGGAAAATGTGACTTTGTATTTCGGGTTCTCTGTTAAAATATGGACACATAGCAAGGAATTTGCATTAACATTTCGAGTTTTGGAAATGAAACCTTTTGGTGTGGAGCTCCACATATGTCTAAACGAGTAAAGCCAACTATTGAAAAATATTGCAATAAAATATGTATATTAATTACCATAGAACAAACCTTGGGTCAGGCATATAAATTTCTATAGTAAATTATAAAAAATATATAAATTGAGGGTGTAACCTTCGTTCGTTATTTCTGTTTAAAAGCTATTTTAGTCCTCTTTCATATGATAACAAATTTGTTTAATTTGGATAAGCGCTTTGTTTATTATCAGGAAATGACTTTTATTTTGGAATAACAAATATTTGGCTAAGTTTAACTCGTAAAAAATAACAGTTATTTTCGCACCTTGGAATATTGTGAAAGTGACATTACAGGTTCTCCAAATTCAGAAAGAACCAAAAGAATGAGAATGAAGAATTCTTTGGAAAACAGAAGTGCTTAAACAACGATCTTGTCATGATGCTAGATTGTGGAGATGAAAGTCAGGAGGATACATCAGCCATTTGTAGCCCCGATGCAATTCTCAAAAAGGAACTATTGCACCGCAATAAAAAAAAAAAAATATGACTGAAAGTCCTCTAAACTGGTGCAGCGTCAATCGAAAAGAATTTACAGTTTTGTCAAGTTTTTACAAGTTTGTCGTCTCGAGCGAGAAGTTATTTAGTGGCGCGGGTTTGGTTTACGACCCTTTAAGAAACAGGCCTGAACCCGAAAAGGCAATAACACTACTTTTTAATAAAAAGTTTTTATTAAATACAATGTTCCAATTTTTAAATTCAAGTACTAAAAAAACATTATAAAAAATTACTAGCCTTTACTCACCTAAATTATTACTGAAAAATACTTGACATCCGCACACGCATCCGCATCCGCGGATGTTACCTTTTTAACATCCGCATCCGTATTCGCATCCGCGGATATCTAACATTGCACATTCGCAACATCACACACACGTCCGCTGCACAATTAGCGAAACGAAATTAGCAGCTGGATTACCTACAGTGATGGAAAAGTTGATACAATCGTACCTTTATTTTGTTTGAAAGTACATTCGGTACAAACAAACAATTTTAGGTACATTTGGAACGTAGCCAAATAACTTCTAAGGAAATCAGTTCTTATTTTTATTGGCAATTCAATGCATTTTCTGGTGCGGGCAACTGGTCTAAGCCACAAGCGTTCCTCCTTTGTGAAGGAGCATACAAATGATACAGAAGGGTGGTCAAAGTAACGTAACTGTAGTTGATTTCGCCAGATAGACGGAAAATATTTCTTTTTAAACGTCAGATCGAAGAACTGGGAGGAAAGTGGTTCACCTTTTCTACAACATAGCTTTGTCTCGCGCTGCTTGAAGAGATTCTTTTCATAGCCAAAATTAACTGGAGGCCTTACAGTAAGACTCTTTCCAACCTCTTAGAGCGTATTCAAAAAGTTTTTCTTCGGTTTGCTCTCCGACCTTTAAACTTTTACTGCTTTTATAGAACGACAATAACATGACCAGCAAAAACGAAAATAATGCCAAAAAGGTCAAAGTCTTGTTTATAAAAAGACAATGAGATGACCATTGCAAAGAAAGTTAATCTAAGAATGGCAACATCTTGCGCTTATTTGCAAATAATACCACTAATCAATACTTATTTGCGTGACTTAGTTATTTACAAAGAAGAAAGTAAATTTGCGTTTATATGTCAAAGTTCAACATTTTGCAAATTGTTATTTGCAAATAATACATGCGTATAAACGTAGTAAGCAAATTCGCAAAGAAAATTAAGTTACCAGCGGCCAGTGTACAGGAATTTTAAGTAAATGTGTCGCAAAGCAGCATTAGCATTTGCATTATAAATAATATAGGACGAGAATTATGTGAAAATGAAATGTTTTATGATGACAGTATGATAGGCATCTCTGCTCAAGGCATACCTGCCAGACAACATGTAGTCTATATATATATTTTTTTTTTATTTAAGAACTTCAATGTAGCTATAATTAATCGATTTAAGAAACCATCTCCATTTTTTCTTTTTTCATTTAAGCTCAGAATATTTACAAGCGTAAACTTTTGTTTCCTTTTTGGTGTTTGTTGTTTCCGACAAGGTGGGTGTATAATGTATTTTGGAACGGTTTCGGCGTTGTACCATCTTCAGTGTCATTTTTCGGAGAACGAACCAAATTTGACAAGGAATGACGGAAATTCGTTCCAAAATGAACTTTTGTTCTTTGGTCCCTCTTCCGTTGCTGTTTTTCATTTTTCCTATTAAATAATACAATGTTTTTTCTATATTGTTAGTAGTTTAACCCACACCTGTTAAATAATGATTAATAATCACGTTTTTTTGGTAACCATTTAATGATTAAATACCTTTCCAATGATTAATAATCATTTATTTTCAAAAAAAAATTCATTAATTTATTAATTAATTTTAATTACATAATTATTTTATTTTTGATTATTTTCAATTATTTTTGAAATTTTTTAATTACATGATTAATATAATTATTTGATTATTTTCAATTATTTTTGATTTTTTTTAATTGCACAATTAATATAATTATTTGATTATTTTGAATTGTTTTTAATTTTTTTTAGTTATACGATTAATATAATTATTTGATTATTTTTGTGTTTTGTTTTTTAATTTTATTTCAACTTGCGAATAATATATTGTACAATGTTCGGGAATGTAATTTCTGTGGTTAATGTTGTAGTATGAAAAATAATTTCGTTGGATAAAAAAAAAGTTGCCTTCACCTTCAAATTAGGGGATTCTCAATTGTTTTAATTTTTTACCTGAAAACAGTATTAGGTGAAATTTTAAAAATGTTTTAAACATATATTTTTGGTGTTCTTGCATCAGGAAATCCTTTTCAATAGTAGCAGAAATCGAAAAAGGCATTTCGTATATTGTTTTGAGTTCATTATATACTGTGTTTAGGTCAGAAGAATGACAAAAAAACTAAATTTTTAATTTTAAAGGCCAACGTAATTATTTATTCAAAAGTAAACTTTTTAATTTTTTGTCTTTCTTTTGACCTAAAAACAATGTACTTACAAAATATATAAAATGCCTTTTTCGGTTCCTGCTACCATTGAAAAGGATTCTTTGACCAAGAACACCAAAAATATCTGTTTAAAACTTTATAAAAAGTTCCCCTTATACTGTTTTCAGGTAAACAACACAATTTATTTAGAAAAATAATTAAAAACAATCATATAATTAGAAATAATCAAATAATTAAAGATAATCTAATAATTAAAAACAATGGAATGATTAAAAACAATCAAATAATTAAAAATAATCAAATAATTAAAAATAATCAAACAATTAAAAATAATCAAACAATTTAAAATAATGAAATAATTAAAAAATCAATTTGATTAATTTTGATTAGTTGATTGTTTCTAATTATTTAATTATTTTTTTAATGGCAATAAATCATGATTATTTTTGATAATTAATAATTAATTACACAGGTCCACCAAAAAAAATCGATGAAAAGTTCCTTTGACCAAACCTAGTCTGTTATATGTTTTTGGTGTCGCTGAACACGAATCTGAAGTCCGTTTTGCTCCATCACGTCTGGATTTTTTCTAACCTCAAAAAACATCCCGGATTTTACGTGACAGAGAAATTCCGAGGTGTTTTTTGAGGTTAGGAAAAAATCTAGACGTGATGGAGCAAAACGGACTTCAGATTCGTGTTCAGCGACCCTAAAAACATATGATAGACTAGGTTTGGTCAAAGGAACCTTTCATCGATAGCCCATTATATGTTTTTTGGGTCGCTGAACACGAATCTTAGGTCCGTTTTGCTTCATCACGTCTAGATTTGTTTCTAACCTCAAAAAACATCTGGGATTTTATGTGACAGAGAAACCTTTCATCAATTTTTTTTGTGGACCTGTGTTATTAATGGCTGGGTTATGTAAGAAAATTAAAATAATCATTAAAATTAAAAAATGCAAAAAAAAATAATGATTACTAATCGTAGTGGAAATTTAACAGCTCTGGTTTAAACGAACAACAATAGAAATAGAATAGAAAAATTTGCTGTGATTTGTCGATAAATTTTTTAGCAGTAATTTTTTCTCGTCGCCAATTTTTAACTTGTTTAAGCGAAAAATAGCGATTTTTAACGATGCAAAATACGCTGGAATCTCAATTTTAGCTATATGAGCTGTCAAAATAGTTCATTCACTTTATCCGGTTAATTTTGTTCATCGCTAAAATCTGCCACAAAATGAATAAAAAATTGAGATTTTTAGTGATGCCTTTTTAAGATAGAATCGCAAAAACGCTAAAAATTGCTAAAATTAATTTAGCATTTTTTGGCGATGGAGTTTTTGCGATAGCGACAGCTGGATTCCGGCTGCAGGCGAAATCGTAGATCCTAAGCCAAAAGCAAGACAAACAAGGAAACATATCACACTTCATTTAGGTGAGCACTTGTGCACTATTGTTTTTGTAAAACACTTCAGCATAGGAAGTACGCGGTCACACATGTACTACATATGTACTTTTGGGTACGCACTTATAAAAAGCAAGAATTCGCATAAATTTCGGTGATTAGCTGTCGCCGCTTTTCCATTAAGTGATGCGCGTAGAGATGCAAATGATGCATCGATATTTTTGAAACATCGATAATATCGGTTCAAAATTCGATGTTTACAATTTCCCAAACTCGCTAAATGGACAATACATCGATGCCAGTTTCAGCGATGTTTTAACATCGACTTTAGTGTGACTTGAATTCAACTTATGCCTTATGCTCTTAAAATTGTTTGACTGGCGAGGAATTTTATTACTTATTCTTTTTTGGAAAATTCAGAAATTCCGAGTGTACTCTTATGTTTCGATATAAAAAATGCTTACTTAATTAATAAAAAGGACAGGATTCCCGTTGAAATTTCAACTTAAGGCTCAGCGTTCTTACGAGGGCATGCATTTTTATTATATTTATAGGAAGGCTAAAGGAATAGTAAATAATAACAGGGAAATACATCCATATATAAGTTTTTTCTAATCGAATTACAGAGAGTTGGAATTGAAAAGTATTAAATATTCCCTTTAATGTGACAACAACCTAACAAAATTTGAAACATCGAAAACCATCGATATATCGACCAATTTTTGTCCCTACCAAAATCCACCAAAACCTACCAAAATTTTTTTTTACGGTGTCATATTCCAAACTTTATATGGAGAGGAATTGCTCTCCAAAGTGTTGCACGCTTTTCGAGATAGTCAGACCTCTCGTTGCCTTCAAACCCTTCATGTCCCGGAACCCACCTCAGCGTTAAGCTATTGTGGGCTCCCAGGTGGTTCAAGAGTCCACAAGCCTTGATGCCATTTTAAAAGAGTCTAACGCCTTAGATACTGCCTGACTATCCGGTACAATATTTATTCTGGCCCCATTTGTCCTTCTACGAAGACATTCGCGAATACAGACTTCGATTGCAAAAACCTGCCCCTGGCAAACTTTTCTGGAATCTTGGCCCAGTACGCCTTAAAAAGAAAGGAGAAGCATGATAGCTGAGTAGACGCGAATTTTTACGTAGCTGCAATTATTATTTATTTAAACTGTTCCACAAGTTGATTTGCGATACAAATTTTCAAAAAACATCCGTCTGACAGTGAGCCGGTCAAATTTCCGCTAAAATTCACGCGCTAAAGTAATTAATTAATTAATTCCTGCCGAAAACAAACTTCATTTAACTAAACTTGTCGGATTTCGCCAAAGGAGAAAAAGAAAAAAGATAGAATGGGAACGAGAGCAAAATCTGCGCGTGCTATTGTCCCTTCTCCTCAAACGCCGCAAATACTCCCGAACGTCACATTGAAAGATGAAAGCTCACCGTCGGCAGTTTGGCTGCAAAAGCTCGATGCTAAACTGCAAGCGCAGAAGGAGAGTATATTGGAGCATATAACAACAAATATTAAGGCATCTGAGGAACGTGTGGTGGAGCGAATTGGAGAGATATCAGCAGATCTCACTAATTTTAAGCTGGCTTTCAAGAAAATTTAACAACGATTGGAAAAAGTTGAACTGGAATGTCATGAGGTTGGAAATCTGAAAAAAGAAGTGAATGCCCTAAAACAACAGATTGATCATCAAGAAAACTGCTTGATATCATCAGATCTAATTATACACTAATTATAACATAGCTGGTAAGTTTTCTCAACTTTGCCAAAAAATTCAGTCACAGTGGCACTACAGCTATGTTAAAAATATTTGAAGATATTCGTCCTGCATATGACCAAAACCACTTAACAATCATGGCGCTGTTGGATTTTAGCAAGGCTTTTGATATAATTGACCATAGCTACTGCTGTTGAAATTTAAAAAAATGTTTGGTTTCAGCAGCTTTGCAATAAAACTTATGAAAAGTTATCTATCTGATCGTCTGCAACAAGTACAGTGTGGGAAAAGAGTATCTTGCCTAAAACGGGTTACGTCTGGAGTACCTCAAAGTTCGATATTGGGTCCAATACTATTAATAATAGTATATACATAATGCATTGCTGCCGCAATGTAACAATACATCTATATGCAGATGATACGCAAATATATTTATCGCGGCCCATCGGATTGTCAGAAGATCTAGTCTGTAGAATAAATGAAGATCTTTTACGTATATTTAATTGGGCGCGATCAAATAACTTATAATATATATATATATAACTCGTCCAACTTTTTGAATCGTTACATCTCGGAAACGGTGGCTCTTAGGACAAAAAGTATTTAGACATTTGTTATAGATAATTATCTGATCTACAATTTTTGTCTTAACTAATTTTATGATAAACTTACCGTTTTGCTGAAAATCGCGAAACCCCCGTTTTTGTGACCTTTGACCCCGAGTAACTTTTTTTCCAGGTATCGGATCGATGAGGCCTTTCTTGATTTCATTTATGATGGGAATTTTTGTAACTTCACTCCTATTTTTGGTCTAATTTGACCGGACTAAAGGTGTAACAGCCTATTTAAATGAAAAATTATTTTAATTTTTTGAATTTTATATGGAAACTAGCAGGCCCGGCGAACTTCGTCCCGCCCAAAATTAGATTTTTAATTTAAACACTTTGGTCTAACAGTTTCTCCAACAATACACATTAACGATTTGTACAGGCACATTAATCAGCTAAGACTATGGTTTGGTGGTCGTTTGCCGCCTTAAATAACCGAACGAAAGTGTTATGTCCATGAGAAGTTCCCTGGTGGCAACAATGATCCGGATCTATAGTGAATATGCCATAGAAACCAGAGCTGGGTGATTTTTGATTACGATTACATTTTAATTACGATTGCTTAATCGTAATCCTTAAATTATATACGGTTACGATTACTTTAATTGTAATCATATATGTTACCATTATGATTATAATAATTGTAATCTTAAAAATTTATTGACTAAGATTACTGTAATCGTAATCATGAGATATATGATTACGAATACCGTAATTGTAATCCTTAAAATTGAGACTCCGAGCAGATTGTTGGAGGAACCACGAGTTGTTGGCGGCGTGTGGGTGGTGGCGCGGTTGTGCCTGTGGTCTATTGTGTCTTTGGTGTGGTGTACTGTGTTGTGTTGTGGTGCGGTGCGGTGCGGTCGTGTTGAGTTGCTCAGGCGGACTCTGATGTGCCTTGGGGCAGCTCAATTTGAGCAGCAAGGGGCCACGTATGACGCACAGTGGTTCGGAAAGCAGATCTAGCTGGGCGAAAGTCAACTTTTTATTTGTTTTTAAAATACTCAATGGTACTTGAAATACATTCCCGACAATACTTTCAAATAGAAGTTGCCTTGATAAAAGCAATAAGCATATGGAAACACAAAAATAAAGGGTAAGTCAACGCCGTCTATTTGAAAACTCTATTTTAAAAACTGAAATTTAACTTATAATATAGCTAATTGCACTCACAAATGGTTGTATAATTGCAAATTGACTTTATAAACCAAAAATTACACTTATTTCGCTATAAATTCAGAGTTAAAACAAAAAAAAACAAATTAAAGAGTAGGAAAAGTTACAAAACCACTTGCATATTATTCTTTACACCTTCGGGAATGCAGCAGTTAAGTTCGATAATCATGTCTAAACAATTGGCTTAAATAGATATTTGCATTTTAGTGACGGTATGTCAAATCTCAAAATTCAAAAGTAGTTATTCGGGCATGTGCTGCAAATCGTACGATTTCAAATCGGTGCGATTTGCAAAACCTACTTTGGAGATTTCTTAACAAAACGGCAAATTTTGCCACTGAATCGATAGATATGAAGTAAATGATGTGTTTCTCGCCGTTTCCATTTGAAATATTTACTACTTTCTTTAAAAATATTCAAAAATAGTTTGCAAATCGCACCGATTTCAAATCGTACGATTTGCAGCACATGCCCGATTAACAGGAATTTATACTATTGTAAACTTTATATGACAACTATATAAGAGTTTTTAGGGTCGGTGAATATAAATATAACAGTGGCGGATCCACGGGGGAGGGGGGACGGCGGGTTGAGGTATTAAACCCCTCCCTTAAATCGAAGAATAATAGTACAGTAATGTGGGTTTAGACAATGGGTTTTTGGGAAAAAGTATGCGAAATTTTCAAATAAATGCATACCATTTTTTGCTTTATTCATAACACATGTCGACAATTTTAAACATATTCAATTTTTCTTTTTACTTATAAATCAATGAAACGAAGATTTTTCACATTTTTCTTCGTTTTTTGAAAAATTCTTCTAGAACTTCGTCAACTGCAAAATGTATTTTATAAAATGTAAATATATTTCTTGACCTGAGGTATTTCTCAAGTAGGTCTTAATTAGCTATTTAAACGGGCAAAAGTGCCAATACGCGTAAGATCTTAAAAACATTCTTAAAAGACGTTGTATTCACTATTTGTTTCCACATTTTTACCTCCACAAGAAAGTTTTGTTTCGAACAGTCGATTAAAAGTTACAAAGAAACTGGGGTATGAAAAGTATAGTACCAGGTTAACTGAGCTTTACCTGGAGCGCAAATATATGTACATATATAAAAAAATTTCCAAAAAATAAACTTGCACTTTATAAACTAAAAAAATTGAATGGGCAACAAAACTGTATACTCAATACCTTTCTAAGGAACCTAATTAAAACAATCGGAATTTTTACGATTTTTTTTTTCAAATATTGCATAAAGCTTGAAAGTTTGAAACTTGGATTTACACTGTTTTTGTTAAAGAACAAACTACATTTTTATGAAAAGATAATTTAGATTAAATAATAATAGAATAAGTAGTCAAAACTTGCCAATATGTGGGTGTCGCATAGTTATGATCTTGACTATTTTTAGTAGAGAATTAGCTGTTCTATTAAATAATTTTAAAAAGTACTAAGTCATTGTTATTGTGAACTGAAAATAAAAATCAAAATAAAAAGCGATATATACAATCATAAACAATATTTAGATAACTAGTTTTCTATTAAATTTTTAACAAATTTGTATAATTATAATTATAAGTATAATTTTTTAACAAAAAATTTTCATATATGAAGGGTTAAGATTTTTTAAATATGTCGTTTGCCATGTTGGATCTGTCATTTTGAATTTTAAGTAAATGACTTAAGATGCGTATTCAACGAACCAAAAAACCCCCAGATTCCCAGTCTCATAGAAATCTACCGATTTTTTAGATATTTCGTTTGCCATTTGTCAGATCCCCAGTTTCAAAGAAATTACGGATTCTATAAATTTTTCGTCCGCCATACTGGATCCGCCATTTTGAATTTTTGGTAAATGACTTCAGATTCGTAATCAGCGAACCAGAAAATCTCCAGATATCCAGTTTTATATAAATCTACCGATTTTTTTAATTTTTCTCGTCCGCCATACTGGATCCGCAATTTTGAATTTTTGATAAGTGACTTCAGATTCGTAATCAGCGACCCAAAAATCCACCAGATAAGAAGTGGCTTAAAAATCTATCAAAGAGTATTTGTTTAAATAGTTTCGTCCAGCTAGACTTGCTATCTGAACCACTGTGTGACGTGGTCCATTGCCGTTGAGTTCTGAGCCCTGACCAAGCTCGAAGGTAACTCCACCAGTTATAGGAGTTACATCCGATTGGGTCGTTCCTGGCACACCCACCAGGTGTAGGTTTCTGTTTCAGGGTTTCACTCGATGCCAGCCCTGAGAAGTAGTGTGCGAAGCACATGTAGCCCTATGGATTACGCCGACCTAAACAGAGTTAGATCGCCGAAACAACAGCCTCTGGACGAGTAAGACACGAGACATTCCGGTACGTAGAACCGGCTGTCGTGGGACGCAGTACTTCGGACTGCCATAAGAAGTCACCAAAAGACTATATGCAAACTTCAAACTACATTAACATTGCCGTAAGCTCTCGGTCCATAAATACCATAATCGAAGACCAAACTATTCTGAGTCGTAATCATTGTAAACACATATTAGCACTAATAAAATGACTTACCATCTCAAGTTGTCTTAGAAAGCTCCTATCAAATATTCCATGGCACGTGTCCTTAATATGCTCTTCTATGCATTTCTGAACCAGGGATGTCAGGCTTTGTCCTGCGATGCCATCCAAAAGTTCTATTTCTTGTAATGCTTTGTTTGTTTTGTCGATTGTTTCGTCTAAAGTTTGGCATTCACACAAACTTACTTTATTTTTACAACCGCAGCATTCTTGTTTTGTTAGCACTATATCAGCTTCTGGAACAAAAATTACATATGTATATATGGGTAGTATTAGCCGTTTTTATCTAAATACAAAAACTTAATTTTCCAAATATGTAAGCTTAAGCAAAATGAACGCCTAACAAAAAGAGACATTTCGTATATAATACGTATAGGCGTGCGGATTATACACAAAAAACCCCCGAGAGGTGTTTGGGTCGAAGTAACCAGTTGAATCCTATTGTAATCGATAGCTTACACAGAAATATATTTACAGTTAATTTTAACGTTAATTTTAACCAAGTTTTTACTGATGCCTTCATGCCATAAAAGCCAAAAAAACTGATTTTTCACAGCGGCAAATTTTTGGGAAATTTTAAATTAAACTCGCTATATCTCAGACATTTTATTATCGATTGATTTAAAATTGAATACACAATAAACTAGATACTATTCTAAGTAAAGTTCTAAGTACAGTTCTAAATAGTGACTCAAAACAAAATGGCGAATTTTTACATTTTTTTATACAAATTATGGAGGTAGTTTTTTCAAATACAAAAATAGTAGAAACTTTTTATTTTGGCCAGTTTTGGCTATATTGGTTCGATGTTTAATATTTTGTATAATAGTCTAGCTCATTATATAACACGCACCATATAAATACACATTTCAAATTTGTACAAAAATTATAAAAACTCAAAAAATTTTACCAAAAACCCCCCAAAAATTTCAAACTTTTTAATCAGATTTTTTTTGAAAAATTTCTGGTATGCAGTTGTTTAGATCATTAAGTTTTAGTAGATTAAAGTGCAAATCTCAATCGCGTTGATTTTTAGTAAAATTTTTGTAGACGCTATATATTATATGAAACAAAATGCAAAACACGGTTAGCCAAAAAAAAAATTATTAAAAATCAGCGTCTAGTGTCTTGAGATTTGCACTTTAAATTAAAATTTAATGTGCTATAAAACTGCATAGCTAAAATTTAAAAAAATCGAATTAAGAAGTTTGAAGTCTTTGGGCTATTTTGGTAAAATTTGTTGAATTTTTATAACTTTTGTACAAAGTTTGAAATGTGGACTTATACGATATGTGTTATATAATGCGCTAGACTGTTAGAAAAAAATATTAAACATCGAATAAACAAAAGTAATATAGCCAAAACTGGTTAGAATAAAACGTTTCTATTATTTCTTCGACCACTGTATGTAGTTACATAGATATATGAGCCATTATTTTCAAGTCGGACGGATTTCGCAAAAAAATATCATGTCTCCGATTCGATTCCGATTCTATACATGAAATAAGCTAACACGTATTCGAGGAAGTTTTTTTTTAATTTTTTTCTTCGGAGATATGATCTGTCAAAGTTTGGATTTTGTCATGATTCTGACTAATCATGTACTTCTTCAAATATTTATATATCGGGTTCTGCTCAACACATAAATATTATCTTAATCAAAGCTCATTTTTTATTCACCATGTTTACACCCGCAAATCTCAGATTAGCCGTTAAATTTGTTGGGCTTGGTATTCTCACATCTCCAGGAAAAGTTATGTTTCTTCTCTGTGTCACCATGATCATTTTTTCTGCTATATTAAGCAATTTAAGTATACTTTAATTTAATATTTTATTAAAAATACCTTTACAAACCTCTTTTCCTTGCTAGTATCCATTTTGCTTACTTTTACATTTGCCATTTCTCCTCTTCACGCAAAAATAATCGATAAAACTAGGTTGGACACCGAACACTTATCCGTTTATTCTGAGATTATTTTATAATTACAGATTAACAAGGGAAAAATTTTGTATGGCGAATCTCTTTTTCTAATTACCGATTAGGGAGTTAAGCTCGAAAATGAGGACAATCTATTTATATGTACACCTCTCATACAAACCGAATTTTTCATCCTGCATATATCTGGAAGTGTTCATGGTAGAGTACAGGAACTTGGTATGTACAAGATATATAAAATCAATCGCATAGTCATGAAGAAAAATTGGGGCTATTGGAAAAAGAAGCGTGGCACCTCTCATATAAACCGAATTTTTAACACTGCACATCACTGGATGTGTTCATATATAAAATCAATCGCAGTCAGGAAAAATTGGGGCTATTGGAAAAGGGGTGTGGCACTTCCCATGTAAACGGAATTTTTCATACTGCATGACTCCGGAAATGTTCATGGTAGAGTACTCGAACATGGAATGGAAATATATGAAATCAATCGCATAATCATGTAAATAAATTGGAGCAATTGGAAAAAAGGGCGCGGCACCTCCCATAAAAACCGAACTTTTCATAATGCATATCTCCGGAAGTGTTCATGGTAGAGTACTCGAACATGGTATTTTATTAAATTTATAAACATTAGTACAATAAGATATCATCTTTTACAGTACAACGAATTGCTGATTTAAATATCGACAAAGAGAAGCAAAAAAAGGACCAAAGAAAGATAAAAACAATATATGTACATGAAATTAAACAAAAGCCATATAAAATAAGCAATACACATACATACTTCCGCCATAATAAATGCATAAATAAACTAACCTTTTAATTATAGTCCCTAACTAACAATAAAGATTAAGATTACGGCATTCCCGGTTTCCGGTTCTACGTACCGGAATGACTCGGGTTTTACCTGACCAAGGGCTGTTGTTTCGGCGATCTAACCCCGTTTAGGTCGGCGAAGTATCTCAGAAGTTGTTCGTCCATAGGGCTACATTCGCCACGTTTTCTTCTGCTCAGGGTTGGCATCGAGTCAAACCCAGGGCCAGAAACCTACTCCTGCTGTGTATGCCAGAGACGACTACACCACAACTTAACCTCAGTCAAGTGCAATGCTTGCGAGGGGTGGAGTCACCTCAGAGTCTGCTCAGGACTACGGACACACCGGCAGTGGCCCCTGCTGCTCAGGCAGAGCAGCCTCCACGGCTAACCCCAGCCCCACACAAACACCACAGGACAATAACATAACAACACAATAGACCACACCACAACCGCGACAGACCACAGAACACACACAACCGCACTAACACCTACACGCCGCCGCCTACAATCTGCACGGTATGTCAGACCAGGATCTTCCGTAATGTGACTTCAGTCAAGTGCAACACCTGTCTTGGCGGGTGCCACTTTAGGGCATGTTCAGGTCTGCGCACCACGCGAGATTGGACGTGGAACTTCGAGGGCCCGTGCTGCGCAGCACGGTCGCAAACCTCAACCGCGACGCCACCCACCATCACCACAGGGCGGCAACCACCTCAGCAGCGCACACAGCCAATGGCGTCACGGCCACACACATCTCTCACACCCCGCATTATCACACGTCTGATAAACAGCATATCATGGCGACCTATGCTGACTTTGGCATCGGACCATCTGCCCAAAGTCATCTCGATCGATAAAACAACCGACTTTGCTCCGCGGAGTACCGAACCTATATCCACTTCTGCAAAGCTGATTGGAAAGGCTTCGCGGAATTTACTGAAAACACCTTCGCTGCTCTCCCCACACCAACCGACGTCCACCTTGGTGAACGTAAGTTCCGCAGGGCTGTCACCGCTGCTGCAGCTCGCTTCGTACCGGCAGGATGCATCACGGACCCACGTCCAAATTTCCCTGCCGAAGCGGCTGTTCTAGCCGATGAGCATGACAGCCTTCGTCAGGCCGATCCCGGATATCCACGTATCAGGGATCTCAACGCGGAGATTCGGCAACTAGTGAAGTACATAAGCGGAAGAAGTGAGAAGAACATCTGAAGACCTGTAACTTCACCTCTGGTGTGAGTAAGCTTTGGTAAACCGTGAGGTCGCTGTCCAATCCGACGAAGCATGACGACAGAGTCGAAATTTCTTTCGACGACCATGCCTCGTCGGACTCGGAGCGATGCGCGAGCTACTTAGCCGGCAGTTCATACTGCATCCTCCGGTGGACAAAACCAAGCGTCGAGTGACCAGAAGGCTGCACAAACTGCCACCAAATTGTGCCCCCCTTGCTTTCACTTGCGGTGAAGTTCCGGTGGCCATCGGGAAGGCGAAATCCTCCAAAGCCATGGGTCCCGCTACTGTTTAACTTTTACATTTCAAAGCTCCCTCAACCACCAGAGGGAGTCTCGATTGTCTCTTACGCCGACGATTGCTCGATCATGGCGACTGGGAATGGAATTGATGACCTGTGTTCGAAAGTAAACGGGTATCTTCCCTTACGAAGTCCTCAGCGACCCTGTTTACAACCTGGACGAAGGAGGTCAGGCTGTCGCTGGGAATTCACGTCGTTGACACACCAATTCCGAAGGCGAATAATCCCTTAATACTCGGAGTAACATTCGACAGCCTGCTCTCCTTCTCTGCGCATGCAACCGCTATTGTCAATAAAGTACAGAGCCGCAACAAGGTCCTCAAGTCGTTGCTGGCATCATACAAGGCAATAGGCCGGCCGGTTTTAAGCTACGCAGCGCCAGTGTGGTCGCCGGGGACTAGTAGGACGCAGTGGACGAAGCTACTGACTGTACAGAACACCGCACTCAGGACAGCGACAGGATGCCTCCTGATGTCGCGCGAACATCACCTCCACAACGAGGCACAAATGCTCCCCATAAAGGAGCACAACATAATGTTCTGCAAGCAGTTCCTGATCGGGAGCCACAGAAGTGGCCACCCAAACAGACAGCTGCTTGCAAAGGAGCCCTCGCCTAGGCACGTCAGGAGGCATCTATATGAACTGACGGACGAAGTCCAGAGGTTCATCAAGCAACCTCTGGACCCGTCAGCTTACCGACTGGCCCTGAACGGCATTCACAGGGAGTCTGTCTCGAGTTATGTAGACTCTAGACCTGTGAATGCCGTTCTAGGCATACCGCCACCGGACATAGACGAGACGGAGCTTTATCTGCCGCGGGAGACACGAACGACAATAGCCCAACTCCGCTCTGGCTACTGCAGCAGGTTAAACTCCTACCTGAGTAGATTGAATGAGGATGTGCCAAATGAGTGTCCGGCATGCGGAGAGACCCCATATGACTCGAAACATCTCTTCGCATGCCCGAAAAACCCGACAGCCCTAACGGCTTTGTCCTTGTGGACCGACCCGATAGAAGCTGCACGCTTCCTAGGGCTGCCGTTAGTGGAACTTGACGACAACGACTGAGATATCAACCGACCTGGGCGGAGTTTTTGTAGCCGCTACAACAACAACAACAACAACGGAATACGCATGCTGATGCTGAAAAATTTGGGTCGTGCGGGAGTAGCGTACCTAACGAAGGTCCTCAATTTGTCTATGGCCACTCACATCATCCCAGACATCTGGAAGGTGGGGAGAGTGGTCCCACTGCTCAAACCGGGTAAACCTGCCAACAAACGAGAATCGTATCGACCGATAACACTCCTTTCCCCGGTAGCGAAGACACTTGAGGCCCTGCTGCTCCCGTATTTCACGAACCACCTGACCCCAGCGAAGCATCAGCATGGTTTCAGTAAAGTGCACAACAACAACAGCACTTAACGCCATAAACACTCAGATAACTCGTGGCCTTAACCGTAACCGTCCCTGTGAGAGAACGATTCTAGTAGCGTTGGACCTGTCAAAGGCTTTTGACACTGTCAGCCATTCCACGGTACTAGAAGATATAGAGGCTTCCTCTCTCCCACAGGGGCTCAAACGGTGGTCGGCAAATTATCTGAGTGGTCGACGCTCGTCGGTAATGTTTAGAGACAAATCGAGCAAACTTAGGAAAATAAAACAGGGGGTTCCACAGGGTGGTGTCCTTTCCCCGCGACTGTTCAACTTTTATATTTCAAAGCTCCCTCAACCACCAGAGGGAGTCTCGATTGTCTCTTACGCCGACGATTGCTCAAACATGGCGACTGGAAATGGAATTGATGACGTGTGTTCGAAAGTAAACGGGTATCTCTCCGATCTTTCTCGCTGCTTCACTGCAAAATGTCTAGCCCTCTCCCCTACGAAATCCTCTGCGACCTTGTTCACCACCTGGACGAAGGAGGTCAGGCTACCGCTGGGAATTCACGTCGATGATACACCAATTCCGACGGTGAATAACCCTAAAATACTCAGAGTAACATTCGACAGCCTGCTATCCTTCTCTGTGCACGCAACCGCTATTGTCAACAAAGTACAGAGCCGCAACAAAGTCCTCAATGTTGAATGTAAACCAAATCAATGGTTCGGCTGCTTAACGTTCACACACGGTATATGTATATCTATGTGACAAGTAGTAAACACACATATGTATATACATTGTATTGTTTCTTATACTTATGTACTGGTTCGCAAAAGAAAAGTCACAATCGTAATCGAACTCTGCTCTCTCTCAATCTTAACTCTGTAATAATCGCACGTGTAATAAAGGCTAATAAAAAGCTGGTAATTTCACAATATAGCTATCTGCGCTTCTTTTATAATCGATCGCAGGCGATTGCATATCATCAGGTTCCAGATATTCTACTGATCTTTTTCTACAGGTTATTAGGCCCAGTGGAGTTGTGAAATTCCAAGAAATTTAATTCGCAACAAGGTTTATTCATAAAAACAAATGGCGGACGCAGTTAAACATAAATTCGAAAAGTTGAACGATATCAATTATGCTAAATTGGAAATTCAGAATGGAGTTGCTGCTGCGAAAGCAAAATTTAGGGAAAAGGGTGATTATGGAGGGAAGACCGGAGCCAAAGTTGAATGGTAACCATGAAGTAACAAATCAGAGTGCCATCGATAAATGGAATGAGCTTGATGACGAAGCAAGGGGTACAATTGAGGCAGTTGCGCGGTGAAGTTGGAAGAAAGCGGTGATGCAGAAGCACATATTAACAAAATGCAGGATTTGTTTACGAGACTGAACGATCTAGGTGAGCAACAACTATCGACATTATGGAGCAAAATATTTTTACTTAGCAGCTTACCTAGTGTTGGTGCACGTGATGAAAGTGAGGTTACATTCGATGTAGCGAAACAAGCAGTGATGTGCGGAATTTGAGCGGCATGTGAAAGCAATAGGTGCCTCAAATGATTCAGTTTTAAAGACCGTTGCAAAAGTAAGCGTTTGTTTCTTCTGCAAGAAACCTAACCATCAAAAGAAAAACTGCCCCAAATACAAGGAATGGTTGGCTAAGAAAAACAACAAAGGTGTACATGCAGCAGATAAAAAGGACAGCAGGACAGATAAAGTTAATACGGTGACGGAGAATAACTTTTTATTTAAAATTAGTAACACACATGAAGAGGGTTACACCATGGATTCGGGCGCTACTAAGCATGCAGTAAAAGACAAAAGTTTTTTCACTACAATCGATGAATCGTATAAGGGAACATTGGCAAATGGCAATTAACCAAAAATGGATTCAAAGTGGAATTCGATGATCGAATTTGCCAAATTAAGAATAATGAACAACAGATCGGTGTTGCTGATATAGTCAAAGGGCTGTATGTATTGCGTCAAACGGAGAAGGTATCTGCGTTGCAAGCACACAACGATAAATGCATACATGAACTACATCGTAAAATGGGACATCGTGATCCAGCGGCGATCCGAAAAATGGCGTTGGGTGGTTCGCTTATGGGACTGGAAATTGTTGAGTGTGGAGTCAAACAGGTGTGCGAAGTTTGCGTGAAGGGCAAAATGACTCGTTTACCATTTCCGCAGAAATCGAAAAATGAGTCATCAGCGGTACTAGACTTAGTACATTCGGACGTATGCGGACCAATGCGCACAGCGACTCCCAGCGGAAAACGTTATTTAGTTGCATTCATTGATGACTACTCCAGTTTTACTGTCGTTGTGTTGTTGGCACATAAATCGGAAGTTGAAAACGCTATGAAACAGTTTATTGCATTATGTGAAAACAAATTTGGGCGAGCTCCAAAGATAATGCGGTCGGATCGTGGTGGTGAATACACATCTAAGAATTACATTACATTTTTAAAGTCAAAAGGGATTCAAATCCAGCTAACAGCTGTATATTGTCCACAGCAAAATGGAAAGGCTGAACGTAAGAATCACGCGTTAATTGAAATGACGCGTTGCATGCTCATGGATACGGAATTAAGCTACAGCTTTTGGGGCGAGGCCGTCGCAACAGGTAATTTCATCCAGAACCGTGTGATTACCAGACCTATGAACGTGACGCCATTCGAACGTTGGAACGGATTTAAACCAGAAATGATTTTCTTAGGATATGACGAAAACTGAAAGTTTATCGTTGCTACAATGCTACAACAAATAAGGTAGTGATTAGTCGAGATGTCAAATTCACTACGTATATCTCGATTAATTTGGGTGGAACACGCGATATAAATCATTCTAAAGAAAATCAACTTGACTCGTCGGTTCCGGAGCAGAACATTGATCATGTACACGATAGCTTTCAGGAGGAGCATAAAGCTGCAGCGTACCCTGTTAAGAAACATGTTATCGATAGCGCTCAGGAGGAGACTAAAGTTGCAGTGCGTCCTATTAAAGAAGGTCAATCAGCACAACGTGCTTCCGGAAGAGCAGATAAAGGCGTTCGAGCAAAGTGCTTGATCGAAGAGATAAACATGATTGCAGATATATGTGAGCCAAAGAATTATGACGAGGCAATTCGAAGCGACGAAAAGGTAGAATGGCTCACAGCGATGCAAGAAGAAATTGAAGCACACAAACACAACGGTACGTGGGAGGTTGTAGATTTGCCACCAGGTAGAACAGAAATTGGCAGCAAATGGGTGTACAAGATACAGAAATTCCCACGACAGCCGGTTCTACGTACCGGAATGACTCGGGGTTTACCCGACCAAGGGCTGTTGTTACGGCGATCTAACCCCGTTTAGGTCGGCGAAGTATCTCAGAAGTTGTTCGTCCATAGGGCTACATTCGCTACGTTTTCTCCTACTCAGGGCTGGCATCGAGTCAAACCCAGGGCCAGAAACCTACACCTGCTGTGTATGCGAGAGATGACTACACCACAACTCCACCTCTGTCAAGTGCAATGCTTGCGAGGGGTGGAGTCACCTCAGAGTCTGCTCAGGACTACGGACACATCGGCAGGGGACCACGTCTTTTGTAGCCCCTGTTGCTCTAACACAGCAGCCTCCACGGCTAACCCCAGTCCACCTGAGCAGTCCCACACAAACACCACAGCACAACAACATAACACAATAGACCACACCACACGGCTACAGACCACAGAACACACACAACCACACCACCACCCAGACGCCGCCGCCAACAACTCTTGGTTCCTTCTACAATCTGCACGGTATGTCAGACCAGGATATTCCGTAATGTGACATCAATCAATTGCAACACCTGCCTTGGCTGGTGCCACTTTAGGGCATGCTCAGGTCTGCGCACCACGCGAGATTGGACGAGGAACTTCGAGGGCCCGCGCTGCGCTGCTCGGTCGCAGACCTCAACTGCGACGCCTCCCGCCACCACCACAGGGCGGCAACCACCTCAGCAGCGCACACAGCCAACTGCGGCACGACCACACACATCCCTCACACCCCGCATCACCACACGTCTGCTGAACCACATGAAGCTCCTTCAATTTAACTGTAACGGGCTTCAGAGCAAGATCGAGAAGATAACCGTCTTCATGGGAAGATTGATAGCTGCGGTCCAAGAGACGAAGTTGCACAGCAATTCAACACTGTTGAATTGAGCCGGGTACAACGTGCAGCGTCGAGATCGCGAGCGTTCATTACGCACCACACCGTGCAGTATCGTCTTATCGAAGCAGACATCGACCGCAGGGATACCACCCTAGATTGTCAGGGCATTACTATCCGGTCAGGCGATGTAGAGCTCGAAATATTTAACGTTTATATACTCTCTGTCTCCTGCTGCCCATATCACCCTGACATAGGTGCGCTCCTCAGAGGTGAAAACCGTATGGTATTGGCGACTTTAATGCGCACCACGACCTTTGGCACTCAAGCCTGTCAAACGATCGTAAGGGAACTGACTTGGCTGAGCAGATAGACGATTCGACATTCTGCACAATGAACGGCGACGCACCCACCAGGATTATGGGCAGCTCGCCAGACATAACAATAGTCAGCGCTGGTCTGATAAACAGCATATCATGGCGACCTATGCTGACTTTGGCATCAGACCACCTGCCCATAGTCATCTCGATCGATAAACCAACCGACTTTGCTTCCGCGGAGCACCGAACATAAATCAACTTTTCAAAAGCTGATTGGAAAGGCTTCGCGGAATTTACTGAAAACACCTTCGCTGCCCTCCCCACACCAACCGACGTCCACCTTGGTGAACGTAAGTTCCGCAGGTCTGTCACCGCTGCTGCCGGCCGCTTCGTACCGGCAGGATGCATCACCGACCGATGCCCAAATTTCCCTGCTGAAGCGGCTGTTCTAGCCGATGAGCGTGACAGCCTTTGTCAGGCCGATCCCGGAGATCCCCGTATCAGGGATCTCAACGCGGAGATTCGGCAACTAGTAAACGTACATAAGCGGAAGAAGTGGGAAGAGCATCTGAAGACCTGCAACTTCACCTCTGGTGTGAGTAAGCTTTGGTCAACCGTGAGGTCACTGTCCAATTCGACGAAGCACGACGACAGAGTCGAAATTTCTTTCAGCGACCATGCTTCGTCGGACCCGGAGCGATGCGCGAGCTATTTTAGCCGGCAGTTCATACTGCATCCTCCGGTGGACAAAGCCAAGCGTCGAGTGACCAGAAGGCTGCACAAACTGCTAACAACCTGTTCCCCCCCTTGCTTTCACTTGCGGC
>NW_016158140.1:38514-38920 GCF_001687245.7 Rhagoletis zephyria
ATCGTCCGATAACACTCCTTTCCCCGGTAGCGAAGACACTAGAGGCCTTGCTACTCGCGTATTTCACAAACCACTTGACCCCAGCGAAGCATCAGCATGGTTTTCGTAAAGTGCACAGCACAACAACAGCACTTANGTCTGCCATTCCACGCTACTAGAAGATATAGAGGCCTCCTCTCTCCCACAGAGGCTCAAACGGTGGTCGGCAAATTATCTGAGTGGTCGACATTCGTCGGTAATGTTTAGAGACAAAACGAGTAAACAGCGAAAAATAAAACAGGGGGTTCCTCAGGGTGGTGTCCTTTCCCAGCTACTGTTTAACTTTTACATTTCAAAGCTCCCTCAACCACCAGACGCAGTCTCGATTGGCTCTTATGCCGACGATTGCTCGATCATGGCGACTGGG
>NW_016158140.1:39020-39173 GCF_001687245.7 Rhagoletis zephyria
ACAGCGACAGGATGCCTCCTGATGTCGCCCGAATACCATCTACACGGCGAGGCGCGAATGCTCCCCGTAAAGGAGCACAATATAATGCTCTGCAAGCAGTTCCTGATCGGGAGCCACAGAAGTGGCCACCCAAGCAGACAGCTGCTTGCAGAG
>NW_016158140.1:39252-42792 GCF_001687245.7 Rhagoletis zephyria
AAGCAACCTCTGGACCCGACAGCTTACAGACAGACCCTGAACGGCATTCACAGGGACTCAGTCTCGAGTTATGTAGACTCTAGACCTGTGAATGCCGTTCTAGGCATACCACCCCCGGACATAGACGAGACGGAGCTTCATCTGCCTCCGGAGACTCGCACAACACTTGCCACAACTTCGCTCCGGCTACTGCAGCAGGTTGAACTCCTACCTGAGTAGGTTGAAGGAGGATGTGCCGAACGAATGTCCGGCATGCGGAGAGATCCCTCACGACTCGAAACATCTCTTCGCATGCCCGGAAAACCCTACAACCCTAACGGCGTCGTTCCTATGGACCGACCCCATAGAGGCTGCACGCTTCTTGGGGCTGCCGTTAGTGGAAATTGACGACAACGACTGAGATATTAGCCTATCAGGGCGAGTTGTTGTAGCCGCTACAACAACAACAAGATAAAATGAGGTGCAGGTGGACGAGTGGAGCGATTTAAAGCCAGATTAGTGGCACAGGGTTTTTCGCAAAAGTACGGTGAAGATTATGATGAGGTGTTTGCACCAGTTGTGCTTAGCACAACATTCAGGATATTACTATCAGTGGCTGCAAAAAGGGGTATGCTTGTTCATCATTTTGACGCGAAGACAGCGTTTCTCAACAGAAAACTAAAGGAAACAATTTACATGAAGCAACCGCCAGGATATGATGGTGACAGTTTAAAAGTTTGCTTTTTGAAGATCATCTACGGATTGAAACAGGCAGCAAGATCTTGGAATACTGCACCGCATAAGGTACTCGTCGAGGCAGATTTTCAACAAAGTTATAACGAGCCCTGCCAATATTCAAAGAAAATCGATTTAAAATTTTGCTACGTGATTACATATGTCGATGATCTCATTGTGGTTTGTCCAATGATCGATTAAATGAGGAAGGTTGAAAACGTGTTTAAACCATACTTTGTGATGCACGATTTCGGACCGATCAATTACTACTTGGGGATGGAAGTTTCTAAGGACGATCTTGGTAATTTTGAACTGAATCAATCGACATACATCACAAAAATTGCGGCGGATTTCGGAACGAAAGATGCAAAACAAATAAGAACTCCGATGGAAGTCAATTACGGAAAAACAGATTCTACAGACACATTGGAAAACAACAGAAAATATCGTCCGTTAATTGGTCGATTGCTATATGTATCGGTTCACACAAGACCCGATATTTCGGCCAGCGTCAGTATTTTGGCACAAAGGGTATCACGACCAACCAACGATGATTGGAACCAACTCAAGCGTGTTGTCAAGTACTTAAAATCAACGTATCAATTGAAATTGAAGTTGAGCAATGTACAGTCTAAAAATCTTTCGTTGTTTGGCTATGCAGATGCAACATGGGCTGATGACAAAGATGACAGGAAGTCAAACAGTGGTCGCGTAATCTATCTCAACGGCGGTACAGTCAGTTGGGCATGCAATAAACAAAACATGGTAGCTGCGTCGTCGTGGGAAGCGGAGTTTATTTCCCTATCGCAAGCAGCGAAGGAAGTAAAGTGGATACGTCAATTATTGGAAGAAATGAACGAGAATATTGACGGACCAACCACTATTTTCGAAGACAATCAGGGATGTATTGATCTTGTGCGAGATCAGAAATTTTCGCATAAAACCAAACAAATAGATACAAAATACAAAATGATTCGAGATTATGTAAATCAACAAATCATTGAATGCGAATACTGCCCCACCAGTGAAATGATCGCTGATTTATTAACAAAACCACTGTCTGCCTGTAAGCATGATTATTGTAGAGCAAAATGTAATTTAGTGTGAACGAGGAGGAGTGTTGAATGTAAACCAAATCAATCATTCGGTTGCTTAACGTTCACACACGGTAAAGTATATCTATTTGGCAAATAGTAAACACACATATGTATATACATTGTATTGTTTCTTATACTTATGTACTGGTTCGCAAAAGAAAAGTCCCAATTGTAATCGAACACTGCTCTCTCTCAATCTTAACTCTTTAATAATCGCACGTGTAATAAAGGCTAATAAAAAGCTGGTAATTTCACAATATAGCTATCTGCGTTCCTTTTATAATCGATCGCAGGCGAGTGAATATCATCAGGTTCCAGATATTCTACTGATCTTTTTCTACACTCAAGTCTCTAGCCGGCTGGGGCAAAGACAAAAAAACTTTGCTGGCAACATACAAGGCAATAGGCCGGCCGGTTTTAAACTGCGCAGCACCAGTGTGGTCGCCGGGGACTAGTAGGATGCAGTGGATGAAGCTACAGACAGCACAGAACACCGACAAGTGACCGGATTCCTCCTGATGTCACCTGAACACCACCTCCATGACGAGGTGAAAATGCTCCAATTAAGGAGCATAACATAATGCTCTGCAAGCAGTTTCAGGTTGGGAGCCACAGATGTGGCCACCCGAAGAGACAGCTGCTTGCAGAGGAGCCCTCGCCTAGGCACATCAGGAGGCATCTATACGAACTGACGGACGAAGTCCAGAGGTTCATTAAGCAGCCTCTGGACCCGTCAGCATACCGACAGGCATTCACAGGGACTCAGTCTCGAGTTATGTAGACTCTAGACCTGTCAATGCCGTTCTAGGCACATAAACACCGGACATTGACGCGACGGAGCTCCATCTGCCTCGGGAGACAAGAACAACAATAGCCCAATTTCGCTCTGGCTACTGCAGCAGGTTAAACTCATACCTCAGTAGACTAAATACGGATGCTTGGAGAACGCGCCTACTTGGCTGCGAAATTTCTGAATATCTTAAAGCTAGAAATTGTGTATTCCTTTTTCGTCTCATGACAGATAAGGCACCCAAATATCTATATGAAAAATTAACGTTCCCCAAATCCACTCGAGTAAAGGACTTGACTGTTACTACCTACAATTATCTCAGCTCTGCACGG
This sequence comes from Rhagoletis zephyria, assembly GCF_001687245.7. NCBI lineage: Eukaryota > Metazoa > Arthropoda > Insecta > Diptera > Tephritidae > Rhagoletis > Rhagoletis zephyria. Next base: position 42,186 of record NW_016158140.1, read on the forward strand.
CTATTCTTTGTCAATGCTATCCGCATCTGGAACTCTATTCCATCCCATATTCGCAGTAGTTTAAACAAAAGCAACTCTAAAAATGTTCTGTATGCATATTTCCGTTAGCTTCACTTCAGTTAGCTTCACGCCAGTTCCGCAGGGTAGTCACTGCCGCAGTAGCTCGCTTCATACCGTCCGGACGTATCGCGGAAGTCCGCCCAAATTTCCCGGCTGAAGCAGCTGTACTAGCAAATGAGCGTGACCACCTAAGCCAGGTCGACCCCGGGGACCCTCGCTTGAGGGACCTTAATTTGGAGATTCGGCAACTGGTAAATCAACATAAGCGGAAAAAGTGGGAAGAGCACTTGAAGGCCTGTAACTTCACCTCTAGCGTGAGTAAGCTCTGGTCAACCGTGAGGTCCTTGTCCAACCCGACGAAGCGTGATGACAGAATGGAAATCTCATTCGAAGGTCACGCTTCATCGGACCCGAAGAAATGCGCGAACTCTTTTAGTCGGCAATTCACACTGCATCCTTCGGTAGACAAGGCCAAACGTCGAGTGACCAGGAGGCTGCACAAACTGCCCAAAAACAGTGCACCACTTGTTTTCACCAGCGGTGAAGT